>NW_027283429.1:0-10000 GCF_046629955.1 Centroberyx affinis | reverse complement strand
ACCTGGTCTTGTGGGACACCTGGGCCTGCCGGACTCCTGGGCCTGCCGGACACCTGGTCCTGTGGGACACCTGGTCTTGTGGGACACCTGGGCCTGCCGGACACCTGGGCCTGCGGGACACCTGGTCTTGTGGGACACCTGGTCCTGTGGGACACCTGGTCTTGTGGGACACCTGGGCCTGCCGGACTCCTGGGCCTGCCGGACACCTGGGCCTGCGGGACACCTGGGCCGGACGCCAGTACAGTTCTAATAAAGCTTTCAGGAGCTAAAGCTAATGCTAGCTCACTGATGATGTCGCCTCCACACTGCTGCATGTACAGGTCAGCCCTTCAGAATAAAAGTCCCTCAGCAGAGAAGGAGTGCGTGGGCAATCCATTCTCATCCCCGACTCGTCCTATGTTGACTCTTTGTCAAATCCTGTGGTGTTTGACTCTGTGCCGCGGTGCCAGTCAGGATCAGGCCGGACAATATTAAGCTTAAATCAAGTCAAGTTAGTCAAGAGTCAAAACCTCCCACAATGGACCCATAAAATTATCAAACATGTCATGAACCCAGAAATAACTGTGTAACAATTGAAACCAGCAACCATAGACAAAATGAATATTCTTTAAACAAAATCACCACACACACACACACAAGGAGTCTGATATTGTCCACCATTTGTATTAGAATATTCTTTAGTTCAAGACAGTTAAAGAAAAGCGTCTAAAGCTCAACAAAAAAGTAATTCCACTCCAGAATTTACTTATGACCAAAAATAAAATAGATGCAAGTTCCTTTAGAATACAAAAACAAATCTTCACGAGTAATCCCCAAAATAATTCCGCTTCCCTAAATAAACCAGCTTTGATGAAAGCTCCGGCCAAACCGGAGTAGTGTTGTAGCCGAGACCACCTAAACCAAGACCGAGTCAAGACCAAGACCAGAGCGTATCAAGTCCGAGTCAAGACCAAGACTTTGAGGGAGGCGAGACCGAGTCGAGACCGAGACCGAAGGGGGGCGAGACCGAGTCGAGACCGAGACCAGACCAATGCGAGTCCATTTTCAAGACCATATAATCAGAGTGATGGCTCAACATTTACACCATTTCTCTGCTAAAGTTGGAGGATGTCGGCTCTGTAGGACGAGCGGCTTCGCAGATCGCGGACTGAACTCTGCGGGACGGACTCTGCCTCTTCCCTGTGGTGAGTCGCCATCTTAGCTTTTGGCTACACCATGGTTACTTGGAAGGGAGCGGGTCGGACGGGAACAGGAGAGGTGAATGCCGGCTATCGACTGGGTGGATGAGCGGGTTTGTAAAAGGTTGCTCCAAAACCAAAATAAAAGTTTTTGTTGAAATTGCAGATCTCCACAGGCACTATAACCCCGTACAGACTGTACGGGACGTCCCGGGTGTTCCATAGACTCCAGGGTGAAATTGCTCTGGACGCCTGCAGCTTTCTCTCCTGGACCCCGGACCCCGGACCCCGGAGCCTCACAGAGTCCAGCCTACATTCTCTGCCCATTTTCTGCCTTTTAAATTTCTCAGTATGGGTGTGGAGACATTTCGAGGCCAAATGTAAAAAAGCGTTCAGAGTTTTAACAAGTCAAACGACTCTGGGGGAAAAAGATCCTCCGCTCTCATCCATGGATGATACAGACTGGAATTTCTCAACGGATAAAAACAGGAACTTATACAATCTATATCTTATCTATATATAATATCTATATCCACAGCTCTGATCCATGGCTGTTATTAATTTAGACTTCGATTTCTGAGCCAAACATTTCCTCAGTGGGATGGAGCTGAACTGTTGCAGTGAAACGGTGGATTTGTACAACCGATCTGAAGATATTTAACCTTTTGATGAGTAGAAGTAGAGGAGAAAATATTATTTCAATTTGATAAGTTTGACTTTAGTTTCTCTGACAGAACATCAGCCTCCTCATCAGGCAGCTCTCTCTTCAGAGGAGTGACTCGCGCTCCACTTGTCATTTGCAATTTTGTGTTTTTTTTTTTTTTTCAGATGTTGTGAAAATCCCCTGCAGGGCTTCTGAGTCTCCAGCTCAGTTTGTGCTTCTTCTTCTTCTTCTTCTTCTTCTTCTTCTTCTTCTTCTTCTTCTTCTTCTTCTCTCTTTTTTCACAGTTTTTTGGAGTTCGTAGCTGCAGACGAGCTGAACCTGAGCTGAGGGAAACTTCTCAGAGGGATGAAGGGAAGAGACGGCGTGGACTTCCTGTCCTCACTGTCACGTCTCTAAGAGTTATTTCAGCATGAAGACCCAAACCTCCGGACTGACAGCGGCCCCGACCGATTCTGACACCAATCACCGCTTTGTTTCCTGACGGCGCTCACTTCCTGTCGGCGTCAGAGCGGAAGAGGGGGGGGGGGGGGGCGTTGGGGCGTGAGAGAGGAACCAAACAAACACACCAAGTCACTACCTGGGGCAGTCAGGCTCAGAGCTCAGAGAGAAAAACAAAAACAAAACGGAGGATTATGGATCAGCTGGATGAGTCAGACGCTGGGAATAGAGAGGAAGAGGAGGAGGAGAGAAAGAGGAGAGGAGGAGGAGGAGAGAGAGAGAGAGAGGAAGGGGAGGAGGAGAGAGGAGAGGAGGAGGAGGAGAGAGAGGAAGAGGAGAGAGAGAGAGGAATATGAGAAGAGGGGGAGGAGAGGAGAGGAGGAGGAGAGAGAGAGAGGAGAGAGAGGAAGAAGAGGAGGATAGAGAGGAATAAGAGGAGAGGAGGAGGAGAGAGGAGAGGAGGAGGAGAGAGGAGAGGAGGAGGAGAGAGAGAGGAGAAAGAGGAAGAAGAGGAGGATAGAGAGGAATAAGAGGAGAGGAGGAGGAGAGGAAGAGGAGAGAGAGAGAGGAAAGAGAGGAAGAAGAGGAGGATAGAGAGGAATAAGAGGAGAGGAGGAGGAGAGGAAGAGGAGAGAGAGAGAGGAGAGAGAGGAAGAAGAGGAGGATAGAGAGGAATAAGAGGAGAGGAGGAGAGAGGAGAGGAGGAGGAGAGAGGAAGAAGAGGAGGAGAGAGAGGAGGAGAGAGGGGGGGAGGAGCGGAGAGACTAGAAGTCCATATATTGTGAGTTTGAGTAAAAGTTTAGAGTAAAGTGTGTTTCTATTTTTAAGGAGACGGGTCTGTGCTTCATGCGACCTGACGGAGGGAAGCCTGGCTGCATGTTTTGGCCCGGAGGAGGAAGAAGAAGAAGAAGAAGAAGAAAAAGAAGAAGAAGAAGAAGAAGAGCAAGCTAACGTCTCTTCAGCTGTCATCTCCTGTTCTGCTGCTTTAGAAGAAGAGAAACATCCAGAGGTGCAGCACAGATCAGAAGGATTCACGTCTCATTTCCTGCCTGTTTGTTTATCATTTCTCCGTCTGTTGCTCTCATTACTCGTCTTGTCAGTTGTCATTTCATCTTCTGCTGCTTTACAAAAATAAATCTCGCAAAAAAAATCGCAGCAGAGATCAAAAGGAACAAAATGTAATTCTTATTAACAGTCAGGATTTGCAGCTTTGATCTTGTCAGTATTAGTTATTTGCGAACACCACACACTCTGGAGTCAAAAATAGATTTGCAAGATTGCAGGAGATCAAAGTAAGTTTTTTTTTTGCAAATTGCTTCCAGTTCTGCTGATTAAAAAAAGGATTTTATTCATCTGAACTGCAGTTTGTATATGAAGAGGTGAGACAAAGATTTTAAATAATTAAACTAAACTGATACCAAACCTGAATGACTGACAGCTCAGCAGCAAACTATGATGGGACTTTTTAAACTAAATGATGGGACTTTTTAAAGTAACTGGGACTTTTTAAACTAAATTATGGGACTTTATAAATTACATGATGGGACTTTTTTTAAACCATATGACAGGACTTTTTAGACCACATGATGGGACTTTTTAAACCAAATGATGGGACTTTTTTTTTAACTAAATGATGGGACTTTTTAAACCAAATGATGGGACTTTTTAAACCAAATGATGGGACTTTTTTTTAAACTAAATGATGGGACTTTTTAAACCAAAGGATGGGACTTTTTTTAAACTAAATGATGGGACTTCTTAAACTAAATGATGGGACTTTTTTTAAACTAGATGGGACTAGATGGGACTTTTTTTAAACTAAATGATGGGACTTTTTTAAACCAAATTATGGGACTTTTTTTAAAACTAAATGATGGGACTTTTTTAAACCAAAGGATGGGGACTTTTTTTTAACTAAATGATGGGACTTTTTAAACTAAATGATGGGACTTTTTTTTAACTAAATGATGGGACTTTTTAAACTAAATGATGGGACTTTTTTTTAACTAAATGATGGGACTTTTTAAACTAAATGATGGGACTTTTTAAAAGACAGAATGTATCTTAAATCCTTGGTCGACTAAATAAAAACAATTTTACAGATAGGGTCCAACAGATTTGAGAAGTATTGAATGGTGAATGGCATAAACATTATTTTTAATACACACAAGGCCCACTGGAAATCTTTATTCCAGTATTTTAATGAATAAAAATAAAATCTATTGACGCAGAGTGACGCTGCCATGTAGAAACAGACGGAACAGAAAAGACTAGACACAAATCTGCTCAAATTAATCTCTCTGGAGACAATATGTTACTGCTTAACTGTGTGTGTGTGTGTGTGTGTGTGTGTGTGTGTGTGTGTCTGTGTGTGTGTCTGTGTGTGTGTGTAACCACTTCAAATACAAAAGTGCTTTCAATCAAGAAAGAGATTAACACTTTTTATCCTCTCTCTCTCTCTCTCTCTCTCTCTCTCTCTAATCCATATTCAGGTTCAGAATGAATTGTGCTTTCATCTTGAAATACAATGTGTGCGCACACACACACACACACACACACACAGACACACACATACACAGAGACACACACACACACACACACACACACACACACACACACACACACACAGCTGATGATGAGCCATATAATATCTATTTATTTAATTATTCATTTATTTATTTCAAATTCTAGTTATGTTTTTTTTATGGGACATTTTTATTTAAATTGTACTGTATTATTGTTTTTACTGACAGATGAAGGAGAAATTATTGTTCATAGAGGAATTACGTAAGTAATTCATAAAAACAACTAAAAAACATTATAACATTATTAATTTCCCCAAATCTGTATTTTCCTCTCTCCCATGTGCATTTTTCTGTCACACACACACACACACACACACACACACACACACACACACACACTGAGTCTGATCCATGGTCAGTGTACCAGTCGTTAATTTCACACAGGCTGGTTCAGAGAGAGAGAGAGAGAGAGAGAGAGAGAGAGAGAGAGAGAGAGAGAGAGAGAGAGAGAGAAAGGCAAAGCAAGAAGCAATCTGGTAGAAAGAGAGAGAGAAAAAGGAGAAATCCGAGAGAGAAACCACTCCTCTTCTCTTCACCCTTCTTCTCTTCTCCTCCACTTCATTCTCCTTTATTTTCTCTTCTTCTCTCTCTCCATTCTCTGTCTGTGTCTCTCTCTCTCTCTCTCTCTCTCTCTCTCTGGTGCAGTAAGTGCAGCCATAGTGATGTATGGCTGCCATCACTGAAAATAATGGCTTGTCTGTGGGCAATCTTTTATTTCACTGCAAGGCCGAGGAGGAGGAGAGAGAGAGGAAGAGGAGGAGGAGGATGAGGAGGAGAGAGGAGGAGGAGAGAGAGAGGAGAGGAAGAGGAGAGAGAGAGAGGAAGAGGAGGAGGAGAGAAAGAGGAGAGGAGGAGGAGAGAGAGGAAGAGGAGGAGGAGAGAGAGGAAGAGGAGAGAGAGAGAGGAGAGAGGAAGAAGAGGAGGAGGGAAAGAGGAGAGGAGGAGGAGAGAGGAAGAGGAGAGAGAGAGAGGAGAGAGGAAGAAGAGGAGGATAGAGAGGAATAAGAGGAGAGGAGGATAGAGGAGAGGAGGAGGAGAGAGGAAGAAGAGGAGGAGAGAGGAATATGAGAAGAGGTGGAGAGAGACAGGAGAGAGGGGAAGAAGAGGAGGAGAGAGAGGAAGAAGAGGAGGAGAGAGGAATATGAGAAGAGGTGGAGGAGAGAGGGAGGAAGAGGAGGAGAGACTAGAAGTCCATATATTGTGAGTTTGAGTAAAAGTAAAGTGTGTTTCTATTTTTAAGGAGAAATGTTTCACAGTGATGAAGCAGCAGCAGCTCAGTGTGTTTCAGAGGAGTGGAGCTTCTCTTCTTGGTGGATAACCGGCCAATCAGAGACCAGGTGACATCACCTCCAGATGTTTCCAGTCTGACATGAGAAAATGTTTCAGGATGTAAAACCTCAGCGGTAAACAGGTTTTGGTGTCAGTCCCTCAGAACCAAAGAGCGAGGGCTTCTTCTTTCTAGAGCCGCCATTTTTACACCGAGAGACGTTCAACAATCACACAGGGAGAGACCCATCGGAGAAGAGGAGAGAGACCGGTTTCTCCACCCACAGGAGCAGGAGAGAGACCAGCATGCACTGCAGCAGAGAGACAGGTTGGGAAGAGACTGGAAACTCTCACTCTGTTGCTCTCTCACATAACAACTGAAGTAAAAGACTGAAGTTAGCTTGATATTGGATATTCAGAGGAAATCACTAACTGTATGTAGAAGTAGCAGAAAAATAGACAAACTTCATTTTCTTTTACCAGCTGTGTCTTTGACCAATTAAATTGCTTAGTTGTTATAATAATGTTTAATCCCCCCCCCCCCCCCCCACACACACACACACACTACATGCAGAACATCATGAGGAACATGATGCACTGTGTTCACTGGCTCTGCAGCCGTGTGACAGCGTGACCTTTGACCCCGGAGCTCCGCCTGTCAGCCGAACCCTGAGCGACCCTGAGCCTCGTCTCCAGAGTGCCCAGATCTCTTCCTCCGCCCAGATCTCTTCCTCCGTCCAGATCTCTTCCTCCGCCCAGATCTCTTCCTCCGTCCAGATCTCTTCCTCCGTCCAGATCTCTTCCTCCGTCCAGATCTCTTCCTCCGTCCAGATCTCTTCCTCCGTCCAGATCTCTTCCTCCGTCCAGATCTCGTCCTCCGTCCAGATCTCTTCCTCCGTCCAGATCTCTTCCTCCTTTCAGATCTCTTCCTCCGTCCAGATCTTTTCCTCCGTCCAGATCTCTTCCTCCTTTCAGATCTCTTCCTCCGTCCAGATCTCTTCCTCCTTTCAGATCTCTTCCTCCGTCCAGATCTCTTCCTCCGTCCAGATCTCTTCCTCCGTCCAGATCTCGTCCTCCGTTCAGATCTCTTCCTCCCTTCAGATCTCTTCCTCCGTCCAGATCTCGTCCTCCGTCCAGATCTCTTCCTCCGTCCAGATCTCTTCCTCCGTCCAGATCTCGTCCTCCGTCCAGATCTCTTCCTCCGTCCAGATCTCGTCCTCCGTCCAGATCTCTTCCTCCGTCCAGATCTCGTCCTCCGTCCAGATCTCTTCCTCCGCCCAGATCTCTTCCTCCGTCCAGATCTCTTCCTCCTTTCAGATCTCTTCCTCCGTCCAGATCTCGTCCTCCGTCATGATCTCGTCCTCCGTCCAGATCTCTTCCTCCGCCCAGATCTCTTCCTCCGTCCAGATCTCTTCCTCCGTCCAGATCTCGTCCTCCGTCCAGATCTCTTCCTCCCTTCAGATCTCTTCCTCCGTCCAGATCTCGTCCTCCGTCCAGATCTCTTCCTCCGTTCAGATCTCTTCCTCCGCCCAGATCTCTTCCTCCGTCCAGATCTCGTCCTCCGTCCAGATCTCTTCCTCCATCCAGATCTCGTCCTCCGTTCAGATCTCTTCCTCCGCCCAAATCTCTTCCTCCGTCCAGATCTCTTCCTCCGTCCAGATCTCTTCCTCCCTTCAGATCTCGTCCTCCGTCCAGCGTCTCTCCGCTCGTTAAGCGTCTCTCCGCCGCGCTAACGAGCGTCTCTTGACCTTGGAGCCTGGGTTTTGGCACGGCGGCCTAATGAGCGCGCTCAGAGCGTCCTGGCAGCATATGGCGGGGCGGCCGGGCGGCGGAGCCAAACCCTCGGCCTGGCAGGACGGCCCGCTGCTGGAGCACCGCCCAATACGACTTCAGCCAGAGAGATCTACTGCTCTGATTCTACTCTGATTCTACTCTGATCAAGGTTATTATAGTTTTGCATTTTTCATTAGTTTTGATTTTTTTGAATTAGAATTTTTGTTTTCAATTTCAGGTTAGTTTTAATTAGATTTTAAAGCTAATTTAATTTAGTGTTTATTTTTTTTAAATGCTTAGTTTTAGTTTAGTTTTTATTAGTTTCAGTGTTAGTTTTAGTCTTTTTTTGTAATATGGGGTATTTGTCAGGAGCGAGATTCATAATATCATAATTTATTAGTTGATTTATAATTTGTATTAATAATCTAAATCTGCAACGTAACTAGTAACTTAAGCTGCCAAATAAAGGTAGTGGAGTAAAAAGTACAATATTTCCCTCTGAAATGTAGTGAAGCAGAAGTATAAAGTAGCATGAAATGGAAATACTCAAGTAAAGTACAAGTACCTCTAAATTGTACTTAAGTACAGTACTTGAGTAAATGTACTTAGTTACTTTCCACCACTGATTTCACATATATAGTTTAGTTTGTATAGTACAGTCTGTCATATAACATGATGATGTATGACAGACTTGAACGGCGGCCATGTTGTCCTGCAGTCTGGCAGATAAGAATCTCTGCTGGTTTCTCCTGAGTCTCTGCTGGGATCAGAGAAACCGCCTCCATGGCGTCCGTCCCAAGACCGTTAGACCGCCGTATGGTGAGGGAGGAGAGGGAGAGCGAGCCAGCACACACACACACACACACACACACACACACACACACACACACACACACACACACAACCATTAGACGAACACACAGACTCACACACACCGTCTCGTCAGCAGTTGTCGTTTTCAGGGCTGTTTGGTCAGATCTGGTAGAAAACACACACACACACACACACACACACACACACACACACACACACACACACACACACACACACACACACACACACACACAGAGAGAACAGTGTTGGCAGTAGTTGTAGTTTTGCGGGTAGTTTGGTCAGATCTGGTAGGGTAGGAGTCGTGCCAACAAGCCTCAGCAGGATGCCACACACACACACACACACACACACACACACACACACACACACGCATAGAGACATAAGGTCTGTGTGTAATGTGTGCGTGAAGGTCATTAGATCCTGTCATGTCGCTGCAGGGTGTGTGTGTGTGTGTGTGTGTTTGAATGGGACTTTCTTAATGATCCTCTCTCTCTCTCTCTCTCTCTCTCTCTCTCTCACACACACACACACACACACACAGTGACTCCCTCCCTCTTTATGCTCCTCTTCAATAGTAAATTGTCTTCTGAAGAGTAAACTTCTCCATCAGACACAAACTGATTCCTTCCTCTAACCTCAACCTACTCATATCTCTACATATTATAATGAGAAGAAGAAGAAGATCATCAACAACAACAACAAGAACACATTTAACAGAAAACACACTTCCTTCACACTTCAGACTTCACAAGTCTCAAGTCTCAAGTCTCAAGTCTCAAGTCTAAATGTAGAACAGCAAGTCAAGTCAGAACAAATCCAGAGTCCAGTATCAATTTAATATCTTAAAGAAAACTAAATATCTAGGACTTTTCAATGCAATATGGTTTAAATAGGATAAAAACTTGGTAAGTGTGTGTGTGTGTGTGTGTGTGTGTGTGTGTGTGTGTGTGTGTGTATAAAATCAGGTATTTTGCCTTTGGCAATGATGCCAAACTCCTGCTGTGACATCACTGAGGGGGCGTGGCCTAACCTGCAGCACGCTTCACTGTTTCAACCCACAGAGTTCAGACAGGTTTCTGCACTGTGATACAGTGATGTGTGATCAATATGTGATTTGATTATTAGGTGATCAATATATGATTTGATTAATATGATTCATTTATGATTTGATTAATATGTGATTCATATATGATTTGATTAATATGTGATTATGTGATTTTATTAATATGTGATTAATATGTGATCAATATGTGATTAATGTG
>NW_027283428.1:0-69799 GCF_046629955.1 Centroberyx affinis | reverse complement strand
CCCCTTGATGTGAGTTCTATGGGGATCTTCACCTCCATTACACTTCCTCTGTAACATGCTAGTGTGCTAGATGTGGCTGAGGATCTAACCTCAACATTAACTATTAGCTGTCTTCACACACCAATTAGTCTGAGCTCTAATGCAAATTCTGATGAGGATGAGGAAATAACTGCAAGTAAAGGCCCAAATACTACATCTCCACCTGTTAATCAAGATATTCCTCCTGGCTATAAGTAGTAGGTAGCCATTGCCAAAGTCCTCCATCATGCAGTTATCCTCCATTGGCATTGCATTAGTCATTGAAGACTATTTTTACTTACATTTTGCAATATTAAACTGGAGAGGCATATTCTAACACAAGCTTTCTAGTGTCGTATCTTCTGATGGCAGAAAATTTAACAAAATGTGTATTTTTCATACGACTATTTTCAGGAGCTGAGCAATAGTGCAGCTTTAATTGACTCACTGATTTGCTCATGAAATCACTCATCATAACTGACACAGCAGTAACTCAATTCACTGTACGCTATAAAGAGTAGGACTTGCACAGTAGAAAATGTGTAGATCCTTCAGTGTGCAAGTTTGAGTGCAAGATACAAGGGTTCAAAAACCATTGTTTTCGCTGTGCTTCCACAGAGAAGAGGCACACCAAACTTCAAACAAGTTAGAGTTATGAGTAATTTGACAGCGTATATGTAATGAGGGGGAGAGGGAAAAATGGATTGGAAGGATTCTTTGTTTGATCGGGTAGGAAGCGACGCTGAGGCAACCAAGGAGCCGAAACCTGGGTCAACAAGAATTTATTACAAAAAAATAAATACAATCTGTTAAAAACTATTAAATAGTAGTCTTTAAATAAAAATAATTAAAAGTCTTTTTGACTTTACACATCCTTGGAGACCAGAGGGGGGTTTTTGGCCGTAGGCCTACTTAACAATGACTGCAGTGACGCTGGCCTTATCCGTAAGTGGGGCTCGTTTGTCGGTCGCCTGCTGGCTCATCCTCCCCAGGGCCGCTGTCCTCTGATGGGCCGCCGACCTCCGCTGCTTGACCAACAACTGGGCAGAGCTCTAAACTCTGCCCATCGTCTGTGTCACGCCATAGTACTCTGGGTGGTTTCCTCTGTTGTGCTGGCCGGCCTGTGGTCTCCGGGTCCTCTCCCCGTCGTGTCTCCTCTCCGTCCCAGTCTCCCTCTGCCGTGCTGCCTGCCTCAAAGTTTTGTTTCCGTGCTCCATATGTGGTCCCTCCTCCTATGTGCACCATTGGTTCCCCTCTGCTGCAACCTTGTGTCCGATAGGTTAAAAGCAATGTCTATTAATATAAGAGCTCGACCAGGTGCAGGTATTTAGTGTTAAACACATGCCCGGCAGCAGGAAGTTAAACATGCATTAAACATTAAGCAACAACAGATTTCAAACTAAAAGCATGCAAAATAAAACCAAGCACAGAAATAAGCTATTAAACACAAATGTATAAAATCATGCAGTATAAAATAACCACAGCAACTAATAAAACACAAATGTATAAAATCATGCAGTATAAAATAACCACGGCAACTAATAAAACACAAATGTATAAAATCATGCAGTATAAAATAACCACAGCAAATTGAGCATAGCGTTAGGTCAGGCACGCCACGAAGTCAAGCTCAGCTCACAAACCCAGCTGCATCAGCTGACAGCAGCTGATCTCAAAGCCAGCCCCTATGCATTCAATTGCATCTCAAGCCAGCCCACATCAGCGATGGCTCAGCTGATTCCCTTCTATGCATGCTATTGGCAAATCTCATACATGGCGCCTTATTTAAAGCTGCTTCAGTCTGCCTACCTTTGCTGCTTCCTCTGCAAGCCGCTTGCAACCCGCCTCCGCCCCAGCTCCTCCTTACATGCTGGTCTGACTTAAACAATGTCATTTCTGTTGTTATTGTTGCCGGCTCTGTTCTGTGGGGGGGGTCTTTGCTGCTGCTCTCCCTGCCTTAGGCTTTCCATGTAAGCACATGGAAGGGCAGGGAGCTCTCAGAACAGAGCCATACCGCCAAATGTAACTACTGCAAATGGCAATAAAAGTTTTCTTTGACTAAAGTGGTCCTGACTGAAACATAAATATAAGAAAACAAATAACATCTGTACTTCCGCCGTGTGACACACAGTTATTCAGGGATGTTTCACATAATCGCTGTGACATTCAGGATGGGAGAATTATTATCAAGCCAATCATGCTCTGTAAAGTTCAAGCTATTTTTCAACAAAGAGAAACCCCAAATTTGTCTGCACACACAGCATCCAGAAATGGCTATGAATTAAGCCCAGTGAAATCAGACCTGGGCAAATCTATGCTTGCATATAGTTTGGAATATTTGGCTTGTTTTGACTTGCAAGACAGCATTAAAAGTGGACACATTTCAGTTGGATTCAAAATCTATCCAACTGCTGTTATACCCCTGTCTCTGTGGAATTAAACCTGTCGGTCTGTCTTTCTGCGCGATTTTCCAACCTGTCTGTCTGTCTCTCTCTAAACTGTCACAACTGTTTAATTGTTTCTATCTGGTTGTTTGTCCTGTCTAATTTTTCTACCCCTCTAAGCTTACTGTGCATGCCTGTCTTTTAATCCTCATACCACTGTCGCTTTCTGTCTTTCAGTCTGTCTGTCTACCTGTTCAGTTGTTTCTCTAAGACGTCTGTCTGTCTCCCGGTCTATAAAACCTGTCTTTCTGTCTGCCTGTCTTTCTCTCTATGAATTACCCATCGGAATGAATAAATCATCAGATAGCAGGTTAGATGGGTCAGAGGTGTCAGGGTTAAACGTGGCATTAATATTCCCTCACAGCGGATTCACTTCGGCACAGTTCCAGTTCACAAGCGGAGGGGTCAGAGAGCCAATCAATATTTCAGACAGGTAGTGTACTGCTTTCTGAGAAACACTTTTTACACGCATGTTACTTCTGTTACATGGTCGCCCTATTATATTTGTCATATCTGCTGGTAAAGTGAAAATCCAACCGAAAACACAATTTACACTGAAGAGTTTTGGTCAAATGCAGGTATCCACCATCTGATGCATACTCTTGCGAAATAATTTCTGCTGTGATGGTAAAACTGAGTATGTAATATTATTGACATTAAAGGGGCAATAAGTACGTTTTTTTAACTGCCCCATAGCACAGAATGACCATAATATATCTACTGGGTTGCTGATCAATACCGATGCCTCAACAATTACTTTGCCAGGTGTTGAGATTTCTGGCTTTCATCACCCACTTTCTGGCCTGCACTCTGTTTTGAAACAAAAACTCGCTGCCCATTGGAGTTTCAAGACACTCCCGATCCCCCACCATCTACCCGTTTTTTCAACTGCTCAATGATGGAGGATGGTGCCACAAGTGAGCGACTGAAATTATGTTTTTTATTAAGGTGTGTATCAGGTAGTATATTTTTCTATTCTCTGAAAATAGTGATTGAGCATTTTATACAGAAATCTTTCATATGATATTCCTGTAACTTTCAGCAGCACGGTCATTAAATTTATGGGCGGAGAGGTAATACATCACCTATTACAACTGTCATATCCACCTTCACAATGCTTTTATATCCATGCAACTTCTGTTTCCCCCTTCTTTCTGCATTCTCACCACTGCACTTACTGTGTGTGTTACCATCAAGCTCACGATATCTACTGTATGTCACGGTTAAAAAAAAAAAACAGCATAAGGCCGTGGCCACACTGATCCGTTGTGTCTGTCCGTCTCCGTTCATTTCAATTCATTTTCAATGACAGCTGTCCGTTATCCGGGCAGCGCTGATGACGCGTCTGTCTCTGTCAGATTTCCATCCGTTTTGACGGACAGAAAATTCAACCCAGTTGAACTTTTTCTGGACAGACAGATTTGTCACCGCACACAGAGGCATTTTTTTTTTTAAATAGCATTGACGTTCCAAAACGATAGTTGTAATGTTACATGCATTCATTCTGTTTAAGTGTTTCTAGCACCTTCTATAGGCCATTAAGTGAATGTCGCCTATTCCTGTTATTTTAGATGTTTGCATTATCATTGGTTGTTAAAAGTCACATTGATTGTTAGTCACATGATCAGAGCAGCCTTTTGTTCCTGTAAAGCTAGAGAACAGCATGATTCAAGACCTCTTTTAATCTTGCACCATTTGCCTGTGTGATCCTTGGAGAAGCTTTGTTTGTGAGTAGATTAGTTCATCTATATTTTTATAAATTATTTTTGCTCATATTTCATTGTATTTCATAATATATGTTTACATTATTTCATAGTCACTTTTGTATTGTTTACAGTTTCACACTACAACAACTTGACCACATGGAAGTGCTGTATCTTCATTAAACGGACGTACAAGTGCACGTTGATAACTTGCTTTATGCTCCTTCATCATTGAAGCTACCTAGTGCTACTTCAGTCAAGTCAGTCAAGAGTGTTTAGCTACGTGGTGATGTGTGCCTCGCTACGCGCTCAAGTGCCAGAATAATAGTTAAGTATTGTAACTCTAGTTCTATGATCACATTTCAGTGCGCTGAGGCGACTAGATGAGTGGCTAAGCAAACAGAGCCCTGTAATAGGGCGAAGACTGTGTAGTTAGTAGTAGTAGTTAGTAATTCTGTCCATTTTCTGAGTGTGGCCGCGGCCTAATGAACATATGTCAAACAAACAAACACCCACAAACATATGTCATTCCTATGATCTAGAATGTTCAGGGACAGACAGGCAGCACACAGCTCCTCCTCCTGCTGTCAGGTCCACGTTCACTCTGAACACTCACTCACATTCATGCACTTGCTCCTACATACTCTCTGCAGGACTACCGATCTACCTCCCACCACACTTTGCTGACAATGTGTTTAGATATAAATATGTTGTGTAAATATCCTTAGCATATGATGTGTTGGTGTATTTGTGTTGTCCCTAACTACACATAAAAATGTCTTAAATAATATGGGGAAAATATGTCAGTATGTGCAAAACGACATGGGTGCCTGGTTATGTTTTAAAATGGGGGAGCAAACTTGGAAAGATACATAATTGGCGGGGGGGTCTGGGGGTCCTCCCCAAAATGTAATTTAAAACAAATTTCCTGCATTTCTACACAACCTAACCTCTTGGATTAAGTCAAGAAACAGCCAAACTGAGTACAATTAGCTGATAATTAGCCTGATCAGCCACTGTCAGTAATCAATATAAACACACATTATTAAACCATTAATCAAACCAATAACTAACAGCAGTCAACATCAGACTGTAGCAGTTACCTAGTGTTTCTGTAGTGGTGACAAAACGTTAAAAAATATACATATTAGCAGTTTGAATTAAACTGAAGCTCCCTGCGCTCTCTGGGGAAAATATTACGCCAAACTCCCTTTAAGAAATATGACATATTAACAATTCCTTACGTGTCCGTAAAAACACATAACTCTAGAAACACAAGATAAAAGGTGTCATATGTAGACAGTCTTCTTGTCAATTCGGCATCAATATAATCCATAAAGATAAACCGTATTTCCGTACAAACTTTACATTTTGGATTTTGACGCCTGAACTCTCTACCAGCCTACGTTGGTTAGCTGCGCTATTTTAGTGGGAGAAGACCGTGGGAATGAGAGGCGAACCGTTTCAAAAATTAGATTTCTCACTGAAATAAGTGCTGGTTGGGGGATCAGATACACACCAAATTAAACACTGACTCATAACACTATTAATTCACCATCTATCATGTGTGTGTGCGACGGTATTTGAGGAGTTTTTTTGGCCGTTACCAAAGTAACTACCCGGTTTGCTGCTTCCTGTTTGGTGCTGGAGAGAGCGCACCTACCTTCCGATAATATTAAACATGTTTGATTGGCAAAGTTAGCTAACGTTGACTCGCAAATCGGTTCATCATTTCAGCGACAGTTCAATCCTACTTTTAGCTAGTTTAAAGTTTAGCTGGAGTCAGTGGGCCAAGCAGGTTCATTCAACATACGCTAGCCTATCTTTTCCTATGTTCTATTTTCAGTCAATGATCGCAGTTAAGCTAAATGGCATGTTTCTTACCTTTGTAACAGACTCCTGTGTGGATTCATTGACAGACTGTAATTGACAGCCAAAGCATGCTGTGGCAAACGATCAGCGGTTCGACTGAACCAACTCAAAGGGTGGTCCAAAAATGTGTGATTGTTTTATTACTTGTTTTTGTCAGTTGCTGAAAATAGTGAAATGATCACTGATATAGGCTGCTTAAATATAATCACCTGATTGCAGGGACTGTATGATGATAAGTTTATTTTTAAAAAGACAAAAAGTGGGGTAGCAAAACCATAACTTTGCTCCCCCTAATTGAATAGCGCAGGCGTCGACCAGGACGGCCGCTTGTTGCAGTTGCTCTCGCTCTTTTTCGCACTTTTTCCTAATTATCTCGTTCTATCTTGTTCTTTTAGCTTAACATAGTAACTAGTTAGGTTTCTAAGTTGTGCCCCTCTGTAACCATGCGGTTTAGAGGAGTTTTAATCACTTTTCTGGTGCTTGGATTACTTTTCTCTGAGCGTCATGCCGCCAGTGCACAACTACTCAGCGGCTCTACTGGGACTGTCTACAGCCGGGATCACATTACGATCAAGGAACGTATTTGTTGCCCGGACATTGAACTGTTAGCCGTGGGACTCCGGCCGTATTATTTGCCCAGGGAAATGTCACATGTCATCATGGTGGCTGTTTACATCCCCCCCCTCTGCCAACCCGACGTCGGCGTGTAACATCATTCACACCGCCATAGCTCGACTCCAGACTCAACACCCGAGTGCTCTCATAGCAATCTCGGGTGACTTCAACCATGTCACCATGGCAACAACCCTGCCCAACTTCACCCAGTATGTGAGCTGTCCAACCAGAGAGGAGAGGACGCTGGACTTGTTGTATGCTAACGTGAAGGATGCATACAGCTCTTCTCCCCTCCCCCCCCTGGGTAGGTCGGACCACAACCTTGTGCACCTCAACCCCTGCTATGTGTCTCTGGTGAAAAGACAGCCTGCGACCACAAGGACAGTGAGGAGATGGTCGGAGGAGGCCTATGAGACACTTCAGGGCTGTTTTGAGGTGACAGACTGGCAGGCACTCTGTGAGACGCATGGAGAGGACATTGATGGGCTCACAGAGTGTATAACAGACTACATTAACTTCTGTGTGGATTGCACTGTCCCAGCACAGACTGTCCATTGTTATCCAAATAACAAGCCATGGGTAACAAAGGAAATCAAAGCCATCCTCAACACAAAGAAAAGGGCTTTCAGAGCTGGCAATAGGGAAGAGGTGAGAACAATCCAAAGTCACCTGAAAGGGAAGATCCGGGAGGCTAAAGAGAAGTACAGGAGGAAGCTGGAGCAGAAACTCCAGCAGAACAACATGAGAGAGGTCTGGAGCGGCATGAAGACCATCACTGGTTTCAGGCCGACTGGCGGCAGAGGGGCTGAGGGCGGCTCGGACAGAGCCAACGAACTTAATCTGTTCTTCAACAGATTTGACACAGTGACCCCTGCCCAGCCCCCCCTTGACTCATCTGTCGTCTGCCTCCAACCAACATCTACTCAATCGCCCCCCCCTCCCCCCTCCTACAGCCCCCCATCCTCCACTGAGGGTTCCACTTCCCCCCCCTCTGGCTCCCAGACTGACTGCCCTCTCCAACCTGACAACTCCACCCCTCCCCCTCCCCTACCTGTAACCTCTACAGTGTGCTTTACAGCTGACCATGTAAGAAGACAGCTGATGAGACTCCACTCAAGCAAGGCTGCAGGCCCTGATGGTGTCAGCCCCAGGGTGCTCAAAGCCTGTGCCCCCCAGCTATGTGGAGTACTTCACCATGTCTTCAACATGAGCCTGAGTCTTCAAAGGGTCCCCGTGCTGTGGAAGACGTCCTGCCTCGTTCCTGTGCCGAAGACGCCGCGTCCCGCTGGCTCCAAGGACTACAGACCGGTGGCATTGACCTCCCACATCATGAAGACCCTGGAGAGACTTGTACTGGAGCAGCTCCGACCCATGGTCAAGCCACTCTTGGACCCCCTCCAGTTCGCCTACCAGCCCCGACTTGGAGTTGAGGACGCCGTCATCTACCTGCTAAACCGCGTCTACGCCCACCTGGACAAACCGGCGAGCACGGTGAGGGTCATGTTTTTTGACTTCTCCAGTGCTTTCAACACCATCCGGCCGGCTCTACTGGGTGAGAAGCTGACAGCGATGCAGGTGGATGCCCCCCTCGTGTCCTGGATTGTCAACTACCTGACTGGCAGACCGCAGTATGTGCGCTTGCAACACTGTGTGTCAGACAGAGTGGTCAGCAACACTGGGGCCCCGCAGGGGACAGTCCTATCTCCCTTCCTCTTCACCCTCTACACCACGGACTTCAACTACAACACAGAGTCCTGCCATCTTCAGAAGTTCTCTGATGACTCTGCTATAGTTGGATGTATCAGCAAGGGTGAGGAGGCTGAGTATAGGGCTGTGGTGGGAAACTTTGTCACATGGTGTGAGCAGAACCATCTGCAGCTCAACGTGGCAAAGACTAAGGAGCTGGTTGTGGATCTGAGGAGGGCCAAGACACCGGTGACCCCTGTTTCCATCGAGGGGGTCAGTGTGGACACTGTGGAGGACTACAAGTACCTGGGAGTGTACATTGACAATAAACTGAACTGGGCCAAGAACACTGAAGCTCTCTACAAGAAGGGCCAGAGCCGTCTCTACTTTCTGAGGAGGCTGAGGTCCTTCAACATCTGCCGGACAATGCTGAGGATGTTTTATGAGTCTGTGGTGGCCAGTGCTCTCCTGTTTGCTGTGGTGTGCTGGGGCAGCAGGTTGAGGGCAGCAGACGCCAACAGACTCAACAAACTGATCCGCAAGGCCAGTGACGTTGTGGGGGTGGAGCTGGACTCTCTGGTGGCAGTGTCACAGAGGAGGATGCTGTCCAAGTTACATGGCATCTTGGACAATGTCTCCCACCCGCTCCATGACTTGCTGGTCAAGCACAGGAGCACATTCAGTGCAAGACTCATTCCACCAAGATGCACCACAGAGCGCCACAGGAACTCATTCCTGCCTGTGGCCATCAAACTTTTCAACTCCTCCCTCAGAGTGTCAGACACTCTGAGTCAGTAGACTGGCTCTTGAACTTATTTCATCCTGTCAGCAGTTATAACCCATAACTTATAACTTATATCTAACTGTGCAATACCAATTTTTTTTTTGTGCAATAATTCAACTGCAATAATTCAACTGTGCAATACTTATTAATTATTTAATTATTTACACTGGTGTATGTATATATTGGAGTATGATGCATATTGTACAGAATTCTTATTTCTCTTATTTCTATATTATTATTATTATTTTTATTCTCATTGTTATATATTGTAGTATAATGCACATATTTTACATATTTCTTACTTTCGTATTTCTATTTTTCTTATAATTTCTTATAATTTCTCTACGCTTGTATATATTCACTTCTACAATGTGAGCAGCTGCAATGTAACCCAATTTCCCCTCGGGGATCAATAAAGTATTTCTGATTCTGATTCTGATTCTGATTCTGAAACAGTCTAGACCTGTTGGAGGAAAATATTGTTGGTTGCTGACTGATTTTTGTTCATAGAGTTAAAATAATAGAATAATCCATGAGTCCAGTTTCATCAGTGAAAAGGTGTGGGAACCCTGACTGAGACAGTGAACCTGAGGAGTGATGCTGGGTTTTCTAGGCTGGTCCCTCCAAGGGTCAAGCAAAAAAAAAAAGGCAATTTTCATCCTAATTTCTCTGTAATGCAATATTCTAACGGTACAACGAACTTGACAAGCTGACAACTTCCACAAAATGATTTCTAAGGCTGTTGAATGGTTCTGCATAGAAATAACATAATGGTTGAGCTCAGTCAAGATAAGCAGCCCATTTTGTCAGTGACTTTTTTTCCATATGAAAGTCTGCTAGTTTGAAATTTAAAACAAAATAGGCCTCGAAAAAAAGGACACAAATATTATATAAATTTGTCTTTGACAAGAAAACAAAATGATTGTCAAAAATTAGGCATAACAGCTACATGTAGTACATTACCTTTGAGGCATTAGCTGACTATTATTGAGAGTGATTTAATGAGTGAGCAAGGACAGCTCATCATGACACATGGTTATTGATGGACACATAATGGCTGTTGTGGGGATCAAACCTGTCATCTTCCCATTACATTACAGTCTCAGTCATATCTAGGTCGCCCTCCCACCCTCTATACTTGAATTGTTGGTTAGAAAATGTCATAATACACTATAATGCATCATGAATCTGGCATGAGCAGGTTATGAGGCTTTTATAAGTGACTGGGACCTATACATTTATTTGTTTTTAACATATTATAAGCACATTAGAATGACTTCATAGTAGCATCAGAAAATATCTTAATACATTCTAATGCATTATGAATCTGGTCTATATTTACCATTGGTTACCATCTGGTTTTGGGTTGATATATGTAAATGTCATAACCTTGTAAGCTCATACTCACTTTGGTTTTCACTGTCAAACTCGCACAGCATTATGGGTACATTTTGATATTTAAAAAAACACATGGCGGTGAGCAGTATTATAACTATTAGTATTGGGATCATTTCTTTCCCCTGTAGGAGTAACAGTAGTACTAACCCTAACCCTAAATATTATCCAGTTTTTTTTATTGGAACAAGGCTTCAAAACAGCTATATAAACACAACAAAACCAATGGTTATAATTGTATTTGATTTTGAAGGTCTCTAACCCTAAACCCTAACCCAAGGCCTGGGGAACATAGGACGCTGGGAACATAGGAATGACTCCATCCTTAACTATATTGCCCTTACAGTTTCCCATCATGGAAGTTTTGAGGAACATTACCTTAGATAGATACTTTATTGGCCTCCAAGAGGAAATTTGTTTCACAGTCTGTACATGGAAACACTAAAGGACAATCCTACAGGAATAGGCCCTTTTCACAATGTTAAAAAGCCAACTTTCTGTCGCCCGTAACGTCTGTGATCACTTATTTCGTGTTTCAACATACCGTATTTCTTCTAATATTGGCCCGGGCCTTTCTTTACCTCAACTGCAGAGGGTACCAGGCCTTTATTGGAAGCAGGCTTATATTAGAGACAGGCCTTTATTTCTAATTCCCTCTGTTTGATAAGTATATTTGCTCATATTTTAGTACGAAGCCTCCTTGTTTTCTGATCTGCTTCTGTTGGGGTTTGTTAGGTAGCCGTTTTTTTGTTACTGCAACGCATTACCGATAATTACGGTAACCGACGACGGCACGCTCCAGAGATTTCCGCCGGCTGAGCCGTCTTGTGGCATACTGCCATCTTGTGGCACTTGTACGTTACTACAAACTACAGTTACATTATATAACAGGCACCAGGAGTTTACCGGTATCCACTGTTGTTTTTTCCTTTGTATTTTTCCCTTTGGGGCCGGCCTTTATTTGTTTGTGTCGACCACGGCCCCGGACATTATCGGAGACCCAGCTTTTAATTGACTACCGGCCACTATTAGAGGAAATACGGTCACGTATGACACAATACAGGTGTTGTCACTGACATATTTTTCTGTTTCTGTTGTCAGACGACTCCACGACTATAATAAAAGTGATTTGATCGAAGGTCACGAAATGCTAACAGTACAGAAATTACCGTTAGCCTTGGTTAGCTAGTTAGCATTTTGTGACCCCTCGATCACAGTTACTTGCACCACAGAAACAGAAAGATATGTCAGTGACAACACCTGTATTGTGTTATACATTATGTTGAAACACAAAATAAGTGATCACAGACAGAGTTATGGGCGACAGAAAGTTGGCTTTTTAACATTGCTGGCAATTGTGAGAACCCAGCTAGCTTACCCTGTGGAAGTACGGCAGCCATGTTTGTGAAAAGGGCCTATATGGGAAACAGTAAATAATAACACCAGACAAGAAAGGACAGAGTAGAGTGTACTTCTCGGGAGTTATTCAAAGTGTGTGACTACCGGCTACTCCACATCCTTTACTATTCTGAAGTGGCCGGCGCACTGTTCTTTGCTGTTGGGTGCTGGGGAGGGAACATCATGGCGGGGAATGCAAACAGGCTGCTTGTGTCTTAGGGTGACCCTGGACACCCTGAAGGCAGTGACACGGGAGAGGATGTGGTTCAAACTGAACTTCATCTTTCATAATGCCACCCACTCTCTCTATATTAAGCAGATGCAGCTACAGAGCACCTTTAGCCTCCGCCTCATCCCTCTGCAGGTGAACCAACAAGTGTTTCAAGTGCCCCGGTCTCAACCAACTAGGACAGTGATTCTCAACCTTTTTCATATCAAGGACCCGTAATTTAGTCCACATTAGAACCACGGACCCCCATTTGATGAGATTTTGTCTCTCGGACCCAAATCTGAGAATATTTGTATTGTCAAATATGATTTTGTCCAGAATTCCATGACTATCTGTATTGTAGGTAGAGAGATGATCAGAACAGTCATTCTTCTATATTCTCTAATTGTGTTAACTTCTTGGAAATGAAATGATGCTGAAGTTTAACAATTCATCAGTTTGCTGGGGACCCCCTGGAACCCCCTCAAGGACCACTGGTGGTCCCCGGACCCCACGTTGAGAACCACTGAACTAGGAGGAGCGTGCGTTCTTTTTATATTCCTATACTGTTCCTATACTCTGGACTAATGCGTACATCTGCCCTGCTTGGCGCAATTCTGATCTGCATTAATGCACATTATGTACATATGTCTGTACATATCTTTATATATGAGCTTTTGCATATTTCTGGACACATTTCTGGACATTATGTTACTCCCATCTGTAAACATGATCTAATATGAATAGTTAACAAAGCACATAGTATGTTCTTCCATCTGTATATCTGATAATGTGAACAGTTCATGATGCACGCTTGCACATCTTCCGTGTTCACATTTGTAAATTGCACATAGAAATAATTCTTTCAAGCCAATAGGACTTATGTATTACCATGAGAAAGACGCTCTATCTTTATTTGTTGCCTTATCCTCACTATTTTTGTCGTAATTATTTGTTGTATCATCTTCAGTCACTGCATTCGCTCTATTCTCATCTATATCATATTCTTTGCTGCTGCACTGTCCCGATTTCCCCACAGGCATGATTCAAGTTACGTCTAATCTTGTTTGATAAATGAAGAAAAGACCGCAATCTTGAACTCTTTTAGCGTAGGCTGACTAGTGAAAAGGCCTTTGGTCTTTTCAATCCAACAGAAAGGGTCACAGAAAACTTTTTCACGGTCATTCTTTTCCCTATCGGAGCGGTCCAACCACTCCTCCGTGCACCGCTTCCAATAAATAGCGAGCTGTCTCTTCACTAGACCCTGTTAGCTAAGGTCCGTAACATACTTCAGCAATGACAGTCAATTAGCCCGCTTCTGTCACTGTCCCCCATCCGTGGACGCATTTGTGGGCGGCCCGTCCAAAACACACACAACACAATTTGGGGGAGTGTTGACATGATAATAGCGGCAGAAAGGCTTTCATGATATAAATACAGTTCGCCACAGAGCACCTGATGGCTAGATAAGGTAAAAATAATAAAATAACCCACCTCCAGTGAAAGGGGGGGGGGGGGGGGGGGCTGCATATGTAATTGACGCGTCTGATCAAACTAATAAGCTCCCCTGTGAACTCATCAAAGAACAAGGGAGAGATAATGAGACTGTTTCTCTTTTTATATAACTCGCAATCAAGTTCTCTCTTTTTTTTTTGCCTGGTTTTTCCTTTTGTGCCGTAACCTTCAGCCTCTCCTCTCTCGCTCGATTGTAGAGAAAGTCTGAGTTGAGTGCAATATACAGGTGTTAATTGATGTGTTTAAGCATTTCACTAACTACTTTTCAATATCAGTCAATGACCTTGAAAGTAGCCAATCAGTGGGTACATTCAATTCTTTGTTTGATGATCTGCCTCAATATCAGCCCTTTAGATTTTGGTATCAAAGCACGGAATTTTTGTATTCTACCACCTTATTCAGTCTAATCTGTTCTGAGCACAGTAGATTATTACTATTTGTAGCTATTACTGTTATTTTTTTTGTTTAGAAATTCTGCAAATGTCTTATCTCTTTATACTGTGGAACTCTGATGTGGCATGTTGAACGCTTACCCTGCATTCACAGTGAACAACTTGATTGATGGTTGATGGGGCCACTGTAATCTTATCGATTGTGGGCGGGGCCAGAGACTCCAATTGCGTCTCTGTTGTGGTCTGCAGCTACAAAGTTTTGGACAGGCAAACCATGTGTTTTTTTTTTTGCTGCTTTGGTATTTCTTTTCATAATTGTTTTAAAGCTGCAATAAGCGATTTTCCGACCACTAGAGGGCGACAGAAACGGCAACACATTTGGGACTATGGAGGCCCCTAAGGACAAACCTAGCGAATGACTGTGCATTAGATTAGATTTTATTTCGAACATGTTAAAAAAGTAAAAAAATATAAGTGAGAAAAACAAAACAAAAATAACCAGTAAAATTAAAAGCAAACTCTCAATAAACAACATAAATAAATATTTCATGTCCAAAAAGGAGTAGGAAGAAGTGAATACTTATCAAGTCCTATACCCCCTATTTGTATATTTTATCTATAAACTTAATGTTAAACATAAATATTCCAACTTTCCGCCCCAGTGTTCACGATTGCTCACACAACTCGATACACATAAAGGCTAATAGCTAAGCTAACCGTACCTACAGATAAGTGTCACCGGTTACCAGTCTCACTTTGCCAGATTTTGCTCCCGCTGAACGTCACATGTCCCACAATGACAAGTGAAGAGGCAGGTAGCAAGTTTACTGGTTTAACAAGGTTTATTGTAGGTTTAATGAGTTAACATAGCTAGCTAGCAAGCACTTAATAGGTATCATCCAACTATAAAATGAGGAAAACTCGACAATCTGAAACTGTCGATATTTCGATATTGGTCCAATATCAAAAATTGGCCACTCAAGACCACTCAATATTTATTTTAAACTTACACCTTTAAACATTATGTTGGGGGTTCTGGATGAAAACTGTCCCCAGATAATAAATACAATTTTCTTCAAAATTCACTTGGTAAAATATTTATATTTAAAGCTCAATCAAGAACTAATTTGAATCTAAATTTCTTAAAAAATACAGTGCGAAGCCAATTTCTTTTGGAAAAAATAATTGCTACAAACCATTACAAAGTAGCTCAACACAATATGAAATGGGAAAAAATTTGCTCTAGTGAAGAGTGGGACTATATAAAACTCTAAATACGCTCTACCTGCCATATGTATATTTCAGTTTCTAAATGTACTGGTACTGTCAATCTAATTATTTTAATTACTGAAGGGATCCTGTTATTTTTATTTTGTCTTTTTTATTTTTATTAACTTTTTTTACTACTTGTTTTTTTTGTGAGGATATATTGTCATGTCATCATATTGTCGTGTGTGTTATGTGTATTATTTACCTGTAATAAAAAAAACAAAAAAAACAAACAAACATTAACATTGTTCCGCATGGTTGGAAAAAGATGCTCGAAATATGTTGCAAGAAGCTTATGAGAAATAAAGTTGTCAGGTCTGAAACGTCGATAAATGTAGCTATTCTGTTCTACTGTTCAGCCTCTTTCTTACTGTGAGATGGGTTTGCTTGAAGGTCTTTATAGGTCCAGATGAAGACGAAGAATGTTTGACTGAATGGGCATTTGTGTATTTGTGCGGCTCATGGCCTTGCATCAAATTCAATATTAAATTGGTTGGTGCATGCATCAAAATGAACAGAATGACATTGGGTTAAAGAAAACTGTTCAAAATGGGTTCAAAGTATAAAATCAAAAAACGGTGGCAAAAAAAAAAAGTTATCAAAATCAACTTATGAGCATGTGTTTGAAAAACTTTTTCTCTGCAGTGTCTACCTTGCTTGTTTGTGGTTTTGCACCTGGTTCAACTGTTAATTTATTCAAAAGCAGTAGCAAACTTTTTTTTTACACCAGTGGTGTTCTGCTAAGTGTGGAAGTATCAAAGACTCCTTGAGCAATGACTTTATTTCATACAGTGATGGAATGAGTACTCTGATTCTTTACTTAAGTAAAAGTACCAATACAGCAATGTAAAAATACTCCATTACAAGTAAAAGTCCTGCATGAAAAATCCTACTTAAGTAAAAGTACATAAGTATTAGCAGCAAAATGTAGTTAAAGTATTAAAGTAAAAGTAGTGGTTTGGTCCCTCTGACTGATATTTTATTATATATGACATCATTAGATTATTAATACTGAAGCATCAGTGTGTAAGCAGCATGTTACTGTTGTAGCTGCTGGAGGTGGAGCTAGTTTGAACTACTTTATATACAGTTAGCTAGTTTAGTCCAGTGGTTCCCAACCTAGGGGTCGGGCCCCTCCAAAGGGTCACCAGATAAATCTGAGGGGTCGTGAGATGATTAATGGGAGAGGAAAGAAGAAAAAACAAAGTTCTGATACACAAATCTGTTTTCAGATTTTGGACTTTTTCTCTAATCTTTGATTTTTGCTGAAATATTGGATCATTTGAACATTTATTGAAATGAAACCATGTGAGGTTTAGAGGGAAAAATCACTATTTGGTGGAGCTGTTAACAACTCATAGACATCTGAAATGTGACCCGACTACACACTGCTTTTTGTAAGACGTCAAAAGCCAAAAAGGTTGGAAACCACTGGTTTCATCTTTAACAATGTGTTGTATTTTAAAAGCTTGTTATATTATCCATTGTGTCAAATCTCCATCTGAAAAGTAACTAAAGCTGTCAAATAAATGTAGTGGAGTAGAAAGTACAATATTTCCCTCTGAAATGTAGTGGAGTGGAAGTATAAAGTAGCATCAAATGGAAATACTCAAGTAAAGTACAAGTACCTCAAAATTGTACTTAAGTACAGTACTTGAGTAAATGTACTTAGTTACTTTCCACCTCTGCAAATATCTTTATACTTGCCAAGTGGCAAGGGACAGTTTTTGAACGATGCACCACAGATATCATCAACCTTCCAAAAGCATTGAATGGGGGTGGTCCCGTTCTCTCTGGTTCCTATGATGATTGTGTGAGATGAGTTTGAATTGGATCCAAAATCCTCCAATCCAGGCCTCGTCTTATGTGATGGCCATCTGTTCCCAGGTCAGAAAGCAGAGATAGCTGTGATGCAACAAGACTTTTCTGATGTGTTGTTTCGTTTTTTTTTGACAGGTCCCAAAAACGTCATACACTGCCACATTAAGATTTCCCTAGGGTTAGTGATGTGCAGCCAACATTTGCCTGAACAAAAAAGGTGTTGCTCGGGAAATGAATAAGATCCTATCTTTTACTACAGAGTGTGATCCACTATGCATGTTACTTGGGATACCGAATGGCTTTATTACTGATAAATATAAAGGGAAGCTCTACAAAATGCTAACATTCTGTGCAAGAAAATGCATTCTTTTGAACCGGATAACAGACAAAGCTCCATCTAAAACATTTTGGCATAAGGTCATACTTGAATATGTATCATTGGAATATTTGACATGCATGTTACATCGCAAAGACAATGTATTTCGTAGAATATGGGAGCCTTTTATGTCATATATTGGTTTAGATATCTCTGCTATTCTTACAAGAGGGTTTATGTAGTATGGACCTGTGTGATACCTGCTATTCAGCTATTTGTTATTTTTATTTTTATTTTATGTAATTCCTGAGTCACTTGCCTGTTTGAATGTGTGAGTCTGTGAGCCGAGATGTTCTGCTTTGTTTTGATTTTGTCCCACTTTTAATTGTTGTTTTTGTTGATGTGTGTTGCTTCGACGCAATCATAATGTTTTCTGAATCAAAAATCACATCAATCAATCTCATATATAAAAAAAAAAGGTGTTGCTGAAAACGTTGGTCAAGATCGACTGATTTCAAGAATTGACCACAGAAAAACCACATGAATTTCTCATGCGATAACATGTGGAGCACTTGAAAATGTTCCAAAACCACACATTTCCCATGAGCATAGTACATGCGTTTCCACATATTGCCCATGTGATGTCATGTGTTTCACATGGGATTTTTCCACATGTGAAATTCCTGTGGTTTTTCTGTAAGGGGACAATGTGAATAAAAGAGGTAACACTTTACAATAAGGGTCACTAAGTTAAGGGTTAGTTGATGCTTAATAAGCATTAGAAGCTTAATATACATTAACTAACCCTTAATTAACAGTTAACTAATGTGTCTGGTAATCATTTACTAATGGTGTTCATGTTAACTAAGGTATTAATTTATACATTATGTAATAGTCATCTTTAGCATTAACTAACCCTTATTAAGCATTAACTATCCCTTGTTAAGCATTTACTATCCCTTATTAAGCATTAACTAACCCTTAACTAACCCTTATTAAGCATTAACTAATCCTAATTAAGCATTAACTATCCCTTAACTAACCCTTATTAAGCATTAACTAACCCTTATTAAGCATTAACTAACCCTTAACTTAGTGACTCTTATTGTAAAGTGTTACCATAACAGAATACAGTTTTGTGTAGACTATTGCAACATGCAAAAGTTTGATGTCTTTTGTGTTGGTCTTTTATGTGGATGGCTCCCCTGCCTACAGATCAGGTGTCAGATATCAGATATCAAATGTCAATGTTTTTAATTTACCTGGTTAGTTCATTTTAATTTTGTCTCCTTTTGTGTTTTCTGTCTGTAATTATGTGTTTTCATTTATGCTGCTGCCTGTCTTGGCCAGGTCTCCCTTTGAAAAAGAGATTCTTAATCTCAATGGGACTTGCGAGAGGCAGCTTGGAAAGGCTCTGGACACTTTTGGAGTCTTCCCCAAACGAGGAACAAGGGGAAGAGAAAGAGGATTTATGACGATAAATAATAGAAGACTCCCAGGCATACTAGACGTGTTTACAAAGACTGTTGGGTTATCATATCGCCATTAGCATGCTGATATAAACATACAACCATCAAGCTGTTTTTGATTATTTAAGTATGGCATTACTGGGAGGGATGGCAGGAAATAACAAAACAGCTTGACAACAGCTATTTGTGAGCAGTAGCAGTTTTACGCAGTTATCCTCACTCTCTGTGCCTTTTAATGTATTTTGATTTTGTAATGCCTTCAGGTGGTGGGATGTGGTTTACAACTTAACCTTGCAGTTTGCTTTTGCTTTATTCATTTGTACTCTCCTCCTGACTGTCTCTCTCTCTGCTCTCTCTCTCTCTCTCTTTGGAGTTAGTCTATAGGGTTTAGGCCTTTCTAGCCTGTTAAAAATGGAATGTTTTCCAAGGAGGCCCAGAGCTCTCTGGTGAGCCGCAAATTTGCGACGGAAGAAGAATTATGACTTTTAAATGTGTGTGTTGCGTGCCACCGCGGACACATCTATAAACATGATTCAGTCGGATGCCGCCCCGAATTTTCTCGCTTCAGTGTTTTCCTGTCTGAGAGTGATGCACAAAGGGCCGCTCCTGCAGAATCAAATGGAATTATTGTCCCGTAATGCAATTAAAGGGCCAAGATGAACACGCAAGAGAGGAGTTGCCATTCCCTCACACTGAGTTGAAAGAAGTTAGCCAATTTACTGCAAGTCTTTTGGAATGTTTCCCTCTAAAGCATTATCTTGTCCAATTATGTGAATCTAGCAAAATACTTATTTGACATTTCCCTCAAACTTTGTATCGACAAAGTACTAGCAAATGAAAAAGTGTTTCAGGACGTCTTTGAGAAAGTTTCCCTACAAAACATTATGTTTCCTAGTTTGGGGTATTGGGGCAAGATGAAGAGGCCCTGGGCTGACGTTAGTTGACTATAGTTATCGATAATGACTGAAATTTCTTGTTGCATATTAAGTGCGCTTAAATTCTTTTATAGGATTTCCCGAGAGTGATTAGTGAAATAGATCCACATTCCCATCACCACAGCCCTGGGGGAATATTAGGCCGACTTTGTGAATAGAATTTTTGTTTTTTCTTCACAATATGTGGTGGACACCGGGCGTAGGACATGGCCCCACAGCCCCCAAAAGGTGTTGGGGGGGGGGGGGGGGGGGGATTACATGCTGCTGCTGGTAGTAAGACAGTAGCCTAGAGCCTATAGCCTGTCTAAATCCATCTAAAGCCATCTTTATCACTTGACTAGTGACATTCTCACTCCCAGGAACTGCACACTCACCAATATTTTACATCATCCTATTAGTGGTTGTGTTGTAAGCAGTGGTGGAAGAAGTACTCTGATCCTTTACTTAAGTAAAAGTACATAAGTATTAGTAGCAAAATGTAGTTAAAGTATTAAAGTAAAAGTAGTGGTTTGGTCCCTCTGACTGATATTTTATTATATATGACATCATTAGATTATTAATACTGAAGCATCAGTGTGTAAGCAGCATGTTACTGTTGTAGCTGCTGGAGGTTTGAACTACTTTATATACAGTTAGCTAGTTTAGTCCAGTGGTTCCCAACCTAGGGGTCGGGCCCCTCCAAAGGGTCACCAGATATGTGAGGGGTTGTGAGATGATTAATGGGAGAGGAAAGAAGAAAAAACAAAGTTCTGATACACAAATCTGTTTTCAGTTTTTGGACTTTTTCTCTAATCTTTGATTTTTGCTGAAATATTGGATCATTTGAACATTTATTGAAATGAAACCATGTGAGGTTTAGAGGGAAAAATCACTATTTGGTGGAGCTGTTAACAACTCATAGACATCTGAAATGTGACCCGACTACACACTGCTTTTTGTAAGACGTCAAAAGCCAAAAAGGTTGGAAACCACTGGTTTCATCTTTAACAATGTGTTGTATTTTAAAAGCTTGTTATATTATCCATTGTGTCAAATCTCCATCTGAAAAGTAACTAAAGCTGTCAGATAAATGTAGTGGAGTAGAAAGTACAATATTTCCCTCTGAAATGTAGTGGAGTGGAAGTATAAAGTAGCATCAAATGGAAATACTCAAGTAAAGTACAAGTATCTCAAAATTGTACTTAAGTACAGTACTTGAGTAAATGTACTTAGTTACTTTCCACCACTGGTACTAAGATACATTTTCATAGCCTATGTCTACATCTAGACACAGCCTATATTGTTAACCAACCAGATAATCTGGTACAAATTTAGGGTGAAAAGATGTGTAGCTGATGTCTAAGGTAATCAAGTCCTGAGTTCAAGTCCACATTGCACAAGTCCTGCACTGGAACCTGAGTCCAGGACTCGAGTATTACGATGGTTTGTATAACCAAACCTTAAAAATAATGGATAAAAAAGCCATGAGACGGCATCACTGTCACACACTGAAGCAGTATAATTTGCTCAGTTTTGATAATTTCATAAAGTTTTCGTACCTCAAACTGGTTTTTAAATGTTTACAAAACTTAGCACCAGATATTTTATGCAAGTTTATCAGCAGGCAAAATAGTAGTAGGATCACCAGGGGCACAGCAAGTGGCAATTGTAAAATCGCGAATCGTAAGACTTCCTTTGGGCAGTCAGCTTTTTCCATAAAGCGCTCTCAAATGTGGAACACACTACCAACTGAAATAAAATTAACTCAAGATATTAAGGTTTTAATAAAAATGTTAAAGGCTGGCTGAAGCAAAATCAGAGCTGTATGCATTTTTAATTATTTCATGATTTGACTTTTATTTTCTTTTTTTTTCTTTAAATAATGTTCTATAATTGTATGTAACCTTGATACTTTACTTTTTTTTCCCTCTCTTGCATTGTCCCTACCAAATAAACTATATCAATAAAATAAATAAACAATTGTTCCCCTTTTATGTGACTGCGCTCACAGCTAGATTGGAAAATCCTGGGTTGATAAACACTTTTGTGCTCCCAGAATAACAGCACAAACATGTCTTTAGAAACTATCTTAAGGTAAAATGTGGTGAAACAATGTGGTGTTGTAGGACAGTGATTCTCAACCTTTTTCATATCAAGGACCCTAATTTAGTCCACATTTTTTTATTGTTAGATATTATTTTGTGCAGAATTCCATGACTATCTGTATTATAGGTAGAGAGATAACAGTGAAACTATGATCAGAACAGTCATTCTTCTACATTCTCTAATTGTGTTAACTTCTTGTAAATGAAAAACAGTTTGCTGGAGACACCCTGGAGCCCCCTCAAGGACCCCTGGTGGTCCCTGGACCCCACGTTGAGAACCACCGTGGTAGGATATTAGTAATGTAAGCCCTTAGCAACTAAAAAGACAATACAAAAGTAAAAGCACAGTCTTTCACCCCTTGGATTCCAGTATTCCTCACAAGTAGCGGCAGGTGTGGAGGATTGGGATTCACTGTGCGATCTCAGAGTGTGTTTTAGAATGATTAGCACCCTGTATAAATCAAAGACACACTTTAAGACCCACAAGTGAACCTCTCTCTCTATGCAACAGTGGTATAAGAAAACCTTTGTAATGAGCTGAAGGTAATTACAGAAAGGGGCTATTCATTGGGGCTGAGCAAGGTGAAAAACAAAATGACAGCCTCAGGCAATAGAGCCAAGGGGGGCCATGTTGAGGTAAAAGTGATTTGAGGTATATACACTGACAGTTTTTCTTTCAATTAATTTAACTTTTATTTAACCAGGTAGTTTCAAGAAAGCAGCATTAAGCCAAACAGACAAACATATGTACTGCAGTGTACAAAAGCATAATACAAAGTCACATAGATAAGAGAGCAAAGTGAAATTTTCTGTGATTACTCCAGTAGTAGTAGCCTAATATCCAGCCAGCGGGGTCCGTGTGCCTAGTGGCTGATTCATTTTTGTTCAGATCATACAAATGAAAACATTTTTTGAGCTTCTCCGTCTCTCGTATATCAGAGTATCACTGAACGGATGCTGGCGCTCTGATGCCCATTTTTCTTTTTGTATGTGGGAGTTGGAAAATGGAAAACAGTAATGGAACTGATAGAATCCATTCTAAATCGAGTCCGATTCCAAATGAAAATCAACACAAAATTGAGTGTAAAGTGTTACACTGGTTGGCATTCTACCAATGAGACTTGAATTTCTCCCTCCCTCCTCCCCACTTGCTGTGAAATGGATCAGACCAAAGCAGTTGAACACAGATTAGTAAAGATAGGCCTGAATCAGTTATCAATCAATCAATCAATAACAAATTTGTTTAAATTAAACAGTTTCTTCAATTCCAGAGTTTGGAGTTGACTGTACTGTGCTGCAACGAGGTTTAAAGTCCCCATATGGTGTAAAACAGGACTCCCCTTGCCTCTGTGATGATAAAGGAGTTGGATGGTCTATCTCAACATGGTGAAAGTATCAAAGCACACGGTCGCCAACTAAATCCACACAATCCATATTAGAAAAGCGAGCCTCTAAACGAGCTGTTTGGACTTCCGTAACTTTGTGGCGTCACAAAGGTTCGCTCATTATCATTTTTGTAAGAAATAATAGACTAACAAAGTGTTTTTTTCAAAGCGGTTGAGCGGTTGTCATTGTTTATTACCGGAGAGTTTTCCCTACCTGTAGCTGCCGGGCCGCGGCGTCACACGTTTCACTCTTGAAACGGTTAGCCAATCGGAACAGAGGGGTCGTTAATATTAATGAGCCTTAATGACACAGCGACAGAAACAGCCTGTTCTTGGTAAGGCTCAGAGAGATGCTGGAAAATGAACGTGTACAAATGGATTGAGAGTGTTTTTGGTACATGACACCACACACACAGCTTTGAATGGACCTCAAGATAGAAAATAAAACACTGGAAAGTGCAGAATATGGGACCTTTAAGTTTACCCACGGCTAACGTTGGATTGGACAAACATTGCTAGTACAGTAGGTTGTGGGAGACATGATTTAGGACAGTTTTGTTACATGTATGTGACTTATAGCCTGTGTAATGCCCAACTTCTGTAGTTTGATTACCCATTTATAGCTAGCCTAAAGCTAACCAGCTAATGTTTGCTAGCTAAGCTTGAAACAATTCTTTATTTAACCTCAGCCTTGTTTTATGACGTTTGTGCTTTGCTAGTAGCTAAACAGTAGTTTGCCAAATGTAGCCTCTGCATTGTGTGCAGTAATGCTATTGTGGCTAGTATCAATAGCTAAATACATAGCCTACTGCTATTAAAACTTCAATAGATGAGAAGACAATGAATAGTTTAATTACTACATGCGTAGTAAACATCATATTGCCTCCTGGCTTTTGCTGCTAGGCAACTTAGTACTTATCAAAGCAAAAACTCAGACAGAGACCCAACTAGTCGCTTCCGACAACATGGGGATAAATTGGGAGCGTATCTAAGTTCCCAGGGTCCTATGTTCCCAAGGTTCTATGTTCCAAGGGTCCTATGTTCCCAGGGTCCTAAGTTCCCAAGGTCCTATGTTCCCAATGTCCTATGTTCCCAAGGTCCTATGTTCCCAGGGTCCTATGTTCCCCAGTTCAATATTCTGTTAACACACATCACATTAAACCTCCTATTGTGTTCGGGTCAAATTTGACCCGTTTCAAGTCAAAATATTTCATAAATATTATCCAGTTTTTTTTATTGGAACAAGGCTTCAACACAGCTATATAAACAAAACAAAACCAATGGTTATCATTTTATTTGATTTTGAAGGTCTCTGAAAAAAATTGTTACATCTGTGGTGTTCCGGATCAAATCTGACCCGGCAGAGAATATGAAAGAGTCTGGGTGGTTCTGTGGATAAAATTTTAATCAAACTTGACTCAAACTTTTGTTTGGGTTCGGTTTGATCCACAAAACTACCCAGAATGTTTTATCCCACAGTAGCCCATATCACATTAAGCGAATACAGAGCTGGGGAACATCTTTTTCAGGTTCCCATTATGTGCTATATAGAGCTGGGTAACATAGGACCCTGGGAACATAGGACCTTGGGAACATAGGGCCTTGGGAACATAGGACCCTGGGAGAGCACATATGTAGAACTGGGGAACATAGGACCCTGGGAACATAGGACCCTTTGTCATGTTCCCATTATGTACCATATAAATCTGGGGAACATCGGACCCTGGGAACATCGGACCCTGGGAACATAAGAATGACTCTGATAAATCCAGGCAGAAACAGCACATACACACTCACAGTCACACACACACAGAGGGCGAGAGAGACACTTGCTTCACTTACCTTCTTATCTCCATTATGCATTTTATATTCACCTTCTTGTGTATTGGAAACATTCAGGTGTGGATAAATGGGAGATGGAGCGCTGATAGACAGAGTTAGTGTCTTTCAGGAGTGTCATCAGAATATCTAAAGTGTGACTGAGACAGTCATCAGACAATTAAGTTCAATTTTTTTGGTACATTTTCATTTCATTTGCCTGTATGAGGCACCTCTCACTGTGGGCAAATGCAGTCTTAAAATGTGTTGTTCTGTGGAGGGAACACTTAGTTTTACTTAATCAAGTTACAGTATCTACATCTAAATGAATATATTGCAGTTTTAAAGAACACAAACAACTACTGTTTTGTCCTTTAAACTCAAATTCGAAATCCACACCGCTCCACTCACCCCCGACTCTCCTCTTACCTCCTGCCCTCACCTCTTCTCCTTCCTTCCCACTGCTACTTTGAAATTGGTTCTTTCAATTTCCATGGGCCCTGTCTTGACTGCTGTGCTGTGACCGAAGGGATGAAACCACATCGTCATCCTGTCACTCCACAGCCTGTCCTCTCTCTCGACTTCAAGCTGTCTAAAATATAACAAACTTGTTGTTTTTTTTCTTCGAGTTTTTCGGGTGATTTCTGAGCGGGAGGCGGCGGCGGTTGGGGCACGCTGGCCCGAAATTTGATGCATTTTGTTTTGCAATTCGGTTCTGAAATGGGGAGCGCTCGCTTGCCAAAATTGTGTTTATTTTATCTCAGCTGAGCTTAACTTGTATCCCAGCTGAGCTGCAGCATAGCATGCTGATTGGCTGACAGAAGCAGTGTCAATATTTTAGGTTTTTAAGGTGGACCTGCAGAGATTGAGTGCAGGTGACTCGCTGAGAATTGTTATTTTGTTATATTTAAAATGGTGAAAATCTCTTGGCAACCTGGCTTTATTTTTGGACTTGCCTTCTTCTAGCGTGCAAGGCTAATTTCCAGCCCTGGACGTAAGAGCACTAATAGCACCAGAATACTAGACCCAGAATAATAACATGTACACAATATTAAAGGAATAGTTCACCCAAAAATGAAAATTCTGTCATCATCTACTCCCCCTCATGCCAGTTGAAACACAGGTGAAGTTTGTCCATATAAGGCAAGGCAAGGCAAGGCAAACTTTATTTATATAGCACATTTCATACACAAGGCAAACACAATGTGCTTCACATAAAACAGAAAAAATACATAAAATGACATTAAAAACGAAAAGAAAGAAAGATGTTGAGCAGTCACTCTCACACTAGTGACACCTCTGGTCAGCCAGTATAACTGAGAGTGACTCCCTCAATTTTTCCTCTCAAAAAGGAAATCAATTTACATGAGATCTTGAAGGATTCTTCGAAGGATTCTTCAAAGGAGCCTAGAGTCTTTCCAGTGGTCTTACCCTACCCTATAGGTAGGTCCCACAGCCCCTATAGGACTTGTAAATGTTCCTGTAGAACAATACACAGATCATCATATAACACACAGGGAGGTTGCCAGCACAACTCCATAGCAGCCTTCTCCAAAACAACTGAAGTCAGTGGGGACCAGTTCTTCAGAGTTCCAAAAAGACCTACAGTATATTTACACCATCATTTAGTGCAAATCTTAACTGCAGCTGATTGATTTGCAACAAATAATGGTGTATAGGTCTTTCTATTCACAGTGTGATTGTTTGGCTGTTTTTGTTTTGGAACTCTAAAGAACAGGTCCCCATTGACTTCAGTTGTTTTGGAGAAGGCTGCTACCAAGTTGTGCTGGCAACCTCCCTGTGTGTTATATGGACTAACAAATTTCACCTGTTTCATTTGGCATGAGGAGGAGTAGATGATGACATTTTTGGGTGAACTATTCCTTTAAAACGTACCAATGGATAAGTCTTCAAATCAAGCTTTTGAGACCCACTAAATGTTTTTTTTTTTTATATTTTTGGAGATATGAAGTGAATGACAAAGAAAATATATTTATTGTGTTGTTGACCATCATTGTCCTTGCTCTCTTGCTTGTCGGAAGTAAGTGGGGGGAGTATATCTTTTGATTACACTGTAATCGCGCTGGCAGGGAATGCATTACGGCCACTTGAGTAAACAATGGTTAGTTCGAAATCCAATTAACTAAAGCAAATACATTGCATCAGTTACCAAGACCACAATGCCCGTGCTTGGTGCTGGCGAGTCCACACTGTGAGAGTAATATCTGCTCCACACGGAGCATACTAAAAAGAGCGGTGTTTGACAACCACTCCAAGCCCCAGTGCAAATCACATGGGTTGAGTTCCCTTTGATGTTCATGCTGCTCGCGTGCAAAGCCTCCATGTGGAGAAAGAGTGCTGAGGAGAGAGAGAGAGAGAGAGAGAGGGGAGGGAGCTGAGGATGTGTTTACTTTGGCAATCATTTCATTTACTCATAAACACACACAATTTTTTTTTGGACTTCGGTCCTTCTGATGTGATTTTCACGTGGCTTTCCGAGAGTTCGTCTGAAATATGATTTTTTCTTTTTTTTCTTTTTTTCAGAAGTAAACACCGAATTCAAGGTCATGGCACTGTGATGTTTTGTGTAATCACTCTTGTATCGACTGTACCGCCATGGTGTATCTACCACATCTGCAAAAACAGTAGTTCCATAAGTACTACTTTAGACCAGTAATTCTCAACCTTTTTCATATCAAAGACCGCTAGTTTAGTCCACATTAGAGCCACAGACCCTTTTTGATGAGATTTTGTCACTCGGACCGAAATCTGAGAATATTTTTACGGTTAGATATGATTTTGTCCAGAATTCCATGACTATCTGTATTGTAGGTAGAGAGATAACAGAGAGACTATGATCAAAATAGTCATTCTACTACATTCTCTAACTTATTGTAAATGAAATGCTGAAGTTTAACAATTCATCAATTTGCTCGGGACCCCCTGGAACTCCCTCAAAGACCCCTGGTGGTCCCCGGACCCCATGTTGAGAACCACTGCTTCTTGACCGGTTGAACGTGTAGAACACATCGCCTCCATGGTATTTTCTTTTTTTTCTAGGAATTAGTTGTGTGGTGTGGCGAGGAGTCTCCTTTTTCAGGTTTGCCTCTAGTGTTGAGTTCCGCAGTTCACCAGTACGTCACCAGAAGTACTGGTGAACTGCGGAACTCTCCCCTGTGCTCCACTGGATCTTCTGTGAATCCCTCCAGGCAGGAACTGTACCCATTCTCTGGAAAACTTCTACTATTATACCGGTCCCCCAAAAAAACCCCGCCCCTCTGCACCAAACCATTTCAGACCAGTAGCACTCACTTCAATAATCATGAAACGTTTTGGAAAAACTGGTGTTGAACTCTATCCTCCTTGTTGGACCCTCACCAGTTTGCATATAAAGCCAAACGATGAATGGAGGATGCCGTGTCATGTCTCCTCCACTCCCTCCTACAGCACCTGGACTCCCCCAACCACTATGCCAGGGTTCTCTTCATCGACTTCAGCTCTACCTTTAATACCATCCAACGGCATCTGGCGATCAATAAACGTCACCATCTCTCTATCCCCCCTCTCCTCATCCGCTGGACTCACAGTTTCCTCAGTGACAGACCCCAAACCGTCAGGGTGGGCACCGCTACATCACCAACAGTGTTGGGGGTAACGGAACTGTTGCGGAACTCTCCCCTGTGCTCCACTGGATCTTCTGTGGATCCCTCCAGACAGTAACTGTACCCATTCTCTGGAAAACCTCTACTACTAACTTCCTCCTCATGAGGTATAACCACTGCTTTAGTGATAAACATGTCAAATAAGCTGGACTAGTCTACTATAAAGCCATGGTTTGGTGAGAGAGCGACTGGATTGAGTTTGTTTGAGTGTTTGGCCCGTTAAATGCAGTTCATATGCCATTTAAACATGTTTTTTTCCTTTTAAGTCTGTCATCATCTAATAGTCTTAGGAAGGCCAGTCTCTCATATTATTTTATTTATTGATATATTATTTTGAGGCAATTAATATTTGTACTAGGTGGTGTTAGGCAAGGCAAGGCAAGGCATTTTTATTTATAGAGCACGTTTCATACACAGGGGTAGATTCAAGGTGCTTTACAGAGAAATTAAAACAACACAAAACAAAGCTAAAATAACACAATTTAATAAAACAAAAAATAAAACATAAAAAGGATTTAAAACAATAATAATAACATGATAATAACGTCTTAGGTTTTAAAAATATTTAGTTGAAAGTGCTTGAGAACAGTAAGGTTTTCAGTCTGGATTTAAAGACTGCAATGGTTGGGGCATTCCTAAGGTCCAGGCAGTTGGTTCCAGCACTGTGCTGCATAATGACTAAAAGCCGCTTCTCCTTGTTTAGATTTTGTTCTGGGCACCAACTAGCAGTCCACTCCCCAGTGATCTAAGAGGTCTCGTGGGGTTATATTGTTCAAGCATATCAGTCAAATATTTAAGGCTAACGCCATGTAGAGATTTAGTGTAGCTGTAGTTAGGAAGGCCAACCTCTTTTATATTGTTTTATATATTGATATAGTGAGGCAGTTATAGCCTACTGCCAGTGCCGCCTTGATTCTGCTAGGCATGCAACTGAGCCTTGTTCTCGCCATGACATTTTTCTGTGAAGTGCTCTGTTAGACCCGCAAACGTAACAACATCCCACAAACGTAATAAACCACAAACGTAATACAAATCTGCAGCTTTTAATGTAATAATCCCACTAACGTAATACGTAATACGCCTACCACAAACGTAATACGTAATTTCCCGCAAACGTAATAACTATTACGTTTGCAGGGATTTGTAACGTTTGCGGGAAGGTGAAAATCTTCAACTTTCAGAATTGTAATAGCTTCCCACAAATGTAATAAATCACTAATATAATCAAAATCTGCAGCTTATACAAGTTGCTAACTCTATGTCTTCAACAGCCAATGACATTTTCTTCCCACATATTCTTGTCCTTTAGATTCTTGCCTGTTTAGACTGATCAAGATTTGTGTATACAAATGAGCAATAAATCCCAATCATATTTATTCCAGATTTCTTCAAGGTTTAACTACAAAGACAAGTGCAAAAAAACACAGGACGGGCAAAAACATTGTAAAGGTTTATAACCAATCATAGAAATTTACCAACCAATAGAACATTCTTTTAATTTTCAGTATTAAGACCTTAAGTCCTTTTCATTATTTCAAAAAATTAAAGACTGTTCAAAATACATATTCAAGTTTTTGGCTTTTGATATGCAGACATATTTTATTTAAATGGTTCAAACATAGGTAACTATTGTGTTTAAAGGGATACTCCACCCAAAACATGATTCTACCTCATTTTCACTCTCTTTTGGACCCAATAAACTCATCCAGACAGTTTTTAGAATTGTTAATTCTTTCTAAAGATTGAAGATTAAAGATTCTATTCATTGTTAGCAAAATGTTAGCATGTAGAAGTTAAACACATCTGTATAAAGAAAATGATTCTAAAAAAAAAATGAGTTTACTGGCTCCAAACAGGAATGAAAATGAGGTAGAATCATGTTCTGGGTGGAGTATCCCTTTAATGGGGATAAATAATATCCAGCTGTTACTGACAATCAATACTTTACATTCTTTACTTGTGCATAGTTTAATTGTATAGCAGGTGAGTTTTTACTGAAACTTTTGTATAGGCTTAAAGGAATAGTTCAAATTCAAGTTCAAAGGAATGGTTCAAATTCACAAGGTCCAGTGTTACAAGTACCTAGGTATCTGGTTAGATGAAAAAATGTCTTTTAAAACCCATGTCAATGAACTGACTAAGAAACTAAAGTTTAAACTGGGTTTCTTTTTTAGAAATAAGCAATGCCTTACAATGAGTAGTAGGATGCAGATTGTCCAAGCAACATTTTTATCAGTGCTTGATTATGCAGATATGATCTATATGCACACTGGGGCCCTGAAACTCAAACCCCCTTGATGCTGTTTATCACAGTGCTCTTAGATTTATAACCGGTGACATGCTTAGAACACATCATTGTATTCTCTATGAGAAAGTAGGATGGCCATCTCTTACCACTGGAAGAGAACAACACTGCCTTATTTACAAAGCCTTATGTGGCAAGCTACCACTGTATTTGTCTTCGCTTTTACGTTTCAGTGCTACAGGATGTCAGACACGTTCACAGGCATACATTAGATTGGACATTCCACGTATGAACACAGAGTCAGGAAAGACCGCTTTCACCATTTACGCTCCTAATAGATGGAATAGGCTTCAGGACTCACTCAAATTGGACCGACTTGTCTCCATAGAGACGTTTAGGGTGCTGCTGGATGATGCATTATATAGGGATTGCTCTTGTTTCTCTTAGTTGTCTTATTTTGTCTACATGTGGATTGTCTGGAATTAACTTGAATTTTGTTTGTTTTGTTTTCTTGTTGTATACACGGGTCTCTCTTGAAAACGAGATCTCGATCTCAATGGGACTTACCTGTTTAAATAAAGGAATTGATTGATAGTTGACCCAAAAATGAAAATTCTGTCATCATCTCCTCACCCTAATGCCAAATGAATCACAGGTGAAATTTGTTAGTCCATATAACACACAGGGAGGTTGCCAGCACAACTTGGTAGCAGCCTTCTCCAAAACAACTGAAGTCAATGGGGACCTGTTCTTTAGAGTTCCAAAACAAAAACAGCCAAACAATCACACTGTGAATAGAAAGACCTATACACCATTATTTGTTGCAAATCAATCAGCTGTAGTTAAGATTTGCACTAAATGATGGTGTAAATATACTGTAGGTCTTTTTGGAACTCTGAAGAACTGGTCCCCACTGACTTAGGGTTGGCAACCTCCCTGTGTGTTATATGGACAAACTTCACCTGTGTTTCATTTGGCATGAGGGGGAGTAGATGAGTGGTTGTAAATCTTTCATTGCTAGAGTGAAATCATACTGTTTTTGCCTCTCCTGAGATTTTTTACACTTGGCTTTGTAATAAAACCTGGAATAAATCTGGAATTAATATGATGGGGTTTAATTGCAACAACACTTGATCAGTCTAAACAGGCAAGAATCTAAAGGACAAGAATATGTGGGAAGAAAATGTCATTGGCTGTTGAAGACATTTAGAGGTAGCAACTTGTATAAGCTGCAGATTTTGATTATATTAGTGATTTATTACATTTGTGGGAAGTTATTACAATTTTGAAACTTGAAGATTTTCACCTTCCCGCAAACATAACAAATCCCTGCAAACGTAATAGTTATTACGTTTGCGGGAAATGTGTGGCAGGCAACTGCTACTACGTTTGTGGGAAACTTATTATGTTGGTGGGATTATTACATTAAAAGCTGCAGATTTTTATTACGTTTGTGGTTTATTACGTTTGCGGGTCTAACATGCTCTTTGGGTTGGTTTTCACCAACTTTGTTGTCGGCTTTGTGGTGTTAAAGAGCATAAAAGAAAGATCTTGTGTATGTCCTCCTTATTTACCCCTTATAGGGATAAATAAGGAGGACATAAGGAGGGATTTGTGCTGATATGTGGGTATATGTAATGTTTAACGTTATATTGTTAACTGGCAATTACGTGACAATGCATCTCAGGCGATGTTGCGGAGTAACGCAAAAGTAATGTAACGAGTAGTGTAACGAATTACTTTCTACAGGGAGTAAATAAGTAAAGTAATGCATTACTTTTTTTTAAAAGTAACGAGTAATGTGTAATACATTACTTTTTTTGAGTAACGACCCCAACACTGATCACCAACTACCATCATCAACACCGGAGCCCCCCAAGGCTGTGTTCTGAGCCCCTTTCTGTACACCCTTTACACCAATGACTGTCTCAGCCCCTCCCCCATCAAAAACACTTCAAAACATTCAGATGACACAGCCATACTCGCACTCCTTAAGGACAATAACTCAGTCACAGCCTATCAACGCTCCATCTCCCACTTCACGCAGTGGTGTACAGATAAGTACCTACACCTCAATGTCTCCAAGACTAAAGGAACTCCTCATCAACGTCTGCAATAAACCTACCACCCCCCCCCCCCCCCGCTGCCTCATCTCCATCACTAATGAAACCATTGAGATTGTGGAGAGCTTCAAATCACCCTGGACAATAAACTCAGCTTTGATCAACGTACCACCGACATCCATACACACTGTTGACAGAGGCTGTCCCCCATACGGAAACTCAGGGAACGTTCAGTCACTCCCCCCCCTAATAGAGCCCATTCTCCTCTACTGTTCCACATGCTATCTAGAGCTGCAACGATTAATCGATTAATCGATTAGTTGTCAACTATTAAATTAATCGCCAACTATTTTGATAATCGATTCATCGGTTTGAGTAATTTTTTAAGAAAAATAAGTCAAAATTCTCTGATTCCAGCTTCTCAAATGTGAATATTTTCTGGTTTCTTTCCTCCTCTATGACAGTAAACTGAATATCTTTGGGTTGTGGACAAAACAAGACATTTGAGGACGTCATCTTGGGCTTTGGGAAACCCTGATCCACATTTTTCACCATTTTCTAGACCAAACAACTAATCGATTAATCGAGAAAATAATCGACAGATTAATCGACAATGAAAATAATCGTTAGTTGCAGCCCTAATGCTATCTCACCATGCTCACTGTCACCAACAGAAACAAACACTTGTCATCGCACACGACCCCAGCCACCCCCTTTACCCACGCTTCACCCTAGTGTATGTACAGGCTGTGGAAACACATTTCCTCTAAGAGGACAATAAAGAATCTGTTTCTGTTTCTTTTGCGACAATTTTTCAGTGGGATTGTTGGGAATGTTTTTCCATTTCAATTTTTTGTGTGGTTACAGTGATTATGGAAGTGTAGTAACTGCACCCACATCGTCATTGTCATCACACATCTGGAAGGGCCTCGCATCCTGTGTGTGAGCCTCTTCCCTGATAACGGATCAGGAAAGTGGTTGGAAAAGTGGTTGGATCGTACAGGAGGCCACTGACCTCTTGGTAAATCACTCCATTTTCACTCTAAGAGTCGGTATCAAGGACCAGACCTGGTAAATAACCATAAAACTCCAACACTCAGCCCTGTCTTTGGTAATCCCCAAAGAGACAGAGAGTCTGAGATGACACCCATTGGAATGTTGCCAAAATCAGGAGAAATCTTTGATACAGACTCATGAAACATTGTGGTGGACTCTAATGTATATGTCTAATTTTATGTGTAACTGTGATGTTTTATATAATAGTTATTTGCGTTATTCAATTTCTCTATCTTTACATGGGGCTTAGATAGCCATATTTGATATTAAAGTGTTCAGGAATTTGTGCTGCATGCTTCACTCTGTTGCCGCCTGCTGAGATCAACTGAACAGACGTCGGATCTTCATCCTCCAGCACCTCGTCGAGCCGAGACTCCTCACAGCCTCCCTTTAGTTTAGTAATAAATATATTATTCTGCATAAAGTCACCTCATGTGCTCATTGTGTGGGTTTAAATTCAAACATGCCGAGAATTCACTCCTTCAGATGAGACTTGTTGATGCTGTCTGTTATCTGGTGCCCCGTTCTTAATTCTCATTGAAGCTAACTCTAAATTATGTTGATATCAGACACCATTAATACCTATCACCACTACAGAAGTGTTCTCGGAGCCAGCAGATTCCCCGGCGTCTTGTCAAGTCAAGTCAAGTTTATTTGTATAGCCCTTTGTCACAAGCATGTCTCAGAGGACTTTACAGAGAATGTGTCTAGCTAGGTCTAACTAAACACAATCAATGGTGAACAAAGTTATATAGGACAAACATAGCAAAAAAAACACAGGTAGGCAAGAGTAGATTTTAGCAAGACAAACAAACTACCTATTCTACATAGCCTAACCCTACCCGGCACCCCCAGCCTTAGACCCTAATGCACACAAGGAAAAACTCCCAAGAAAAACCTTAGTAGGAAAACTTGGAAGAAACCTTGGGTGAGCTGAGGCTTCTTGAGAAGGTAAGTGAATTGATTGATTGATTTTAACTCAAAAACATTACATTATTGTGGCACATGAGTAAAGCATTGAATAGAAATATCTAAAGGTGGCATTAGAAATAAATAAATTGTTTTATTTCCAAATATATATATTTTTTCCAAATACATGACTTTTTTCATTGAACATAAGCCCATCACTTAGCCTAAAATGTGGCCAGAACAGTTTTTTTTTTTAAATAATTTAACATAACGCCTATCACTTAGCCTAAAATGTGGCCATAACAGATCATTAAATTATATGTTAATTTACGTTTTTTAACGTGTTATTTTTATTAATCTAAATTAATGCATTAAATTTGACAGCCCTAATAGATATAGATATAGCTGTAGATATAGATACACAAAATCATGGTGTTTGTCTTAATGGTTTTAGATGTTCCAAAACTAAAACCAATAAAAGGACAAGGACAAAACCAATAAAAATGAGAGACTTAAAGTTAGGGCCACCTTTACTCCTCTCTGTAGCCTAAAAACCAGGCCAAAGCATGGCTAAAACCCATTGAATTTTCTGTGTATGAAATGCACTATATAAAAAAGCTGACTTGCCTTACCACAAAAGTTTTTTTGACCATATCACTCTCCCCAAAGAAAGGACACAAGGATGCATATTACACATATCCATGGTGTAATATTCTTTCCAGAAAAAAGGCTTATATTAGTGAGCAGAGCCAGTGCAGCATATAAGAGCCGAATGCGGTGATTACCATGTTGTTCAGCAAAACGCCCCACAAACTTATTTAGATCCAAAGCTTTAGTGTTTTAATGTGTAGTTTTTGGTGCTGAGTATAGCCAAACTTGATAATCTATTCTCAGGCATACTAACCTAAAAACCTATTATTGGGAATCACGAGAAAGTTTCAGAGCGACAGACACACAGAGCGTCCCCGTAACCATAGCAACTCACTCTCACTCCTGCCTGTGTGCGCACAGCGTGAGAGGAGAGGGAGAGACGCAGAAGAGCTGCTGACTGAGATTACTCTGAGCAGCATGCATGGGAATAAATTACAATATAATAGATCTGTCCATATTTCTCGCTACTCAGATGGTCTGAATAACTCTCTGCTGGCTGTGCTGCTCTGTCTCGTCTGTCCTGCTGTCAGTTTCTTTTTTTCACATCGCGACGTTATCAGTTATGAATTTGTTTTTCACTGCGTGAGAAAATGGACTTGTGGCGTGAGAGCGTGTGAAAAACGTCAATTGCGTGAGTCTCTCGGTCAATGCGTGAGAGTTGGCAGCCCTGTGAACTCGCTAGACATTATTATGTATGAAACTGCCAATCAGATTTATTTACTTATTAATCGAAGGTGCCGGAACGCCTTATGGTAATACTACAGCTATTTGCTCATCAACCTCATTCCTTCACCGTATGGTCTGCCGACTGGACTGCCGTTATCTTCTTCTTCTTCCTGCCGTTACTGTTGTGTCACAGACGGTCACAGATGAATTCGCTCTGAACGCACGTTATCAGCTCCTGTTGGGGGGGGAGGAGTCTACGGGGAGCGTCATCTCCTGCTGCATTCACTTGCACTCGAACATCAGAGTTTCGCTCTTGTAAATTTCCGACCAGCCACAACTTTTCATATATATATTTTTTAATTAGACTGTCCAAAACTGGGGTGGCAGCTGGGGCCACCCCATGCCACCCCGGTAGATCCGCCGCTGCTGAGGGGAGAAGAAGCCCAACGGACCGGTAAACCATATTGAATGGAGGAATAAATTCACCACAGCCAGAGTTTTGTCAATAAGTCAGGGAGGTTAAAGCTGGGGTTGGCAACTCTGCAGAAATGAGCAAGAATTTGAAAATATAGAACTCGACAAATTCCAAGCCTTTTATGCAGAACACAACTCTTCTAGCTCAGTCTAGTTGTTACTGAAACAATTGCCGGCAAAAACATATTTTTTGTCACCCATAGACCCTAGGTGCAAAGCCACAGCGACCTGACACCGGATGTCTGGCCTTCCATACACAAGTTTATTGCAGTATTCCGTTTGGATTATGGCTGTTTCCCGTCATCATGTGGATATATTTGTTTTCTTTCTGCAGTTTGCAGGGTGGTCAAGACAAAACTGAGCTATGTGCGCATGTGATTGACAGAGAGCAGAGAGCTGTCCTGATTGGTTGTTAAGATTCGGGCACCCAGAGATTTGAAAATGTGACATTGTCACTCTTTGTTGAAAATGTAGGTGCGTATTCAACAACTTTTAGCCAATAAACTTATTAAAATATCAGTTATACAACTGATGTGAATATTCTCCACCAGAAACTTTCTGGTGACGAGAAACTTTCTGGTGTGCATGAGAATCTATCTGGTGCGCCCTTATGATTATGTTGCATAAGTTGTTTGTATGAACAGCTTATATTGTTTTGGAGAAGGCTGCCACAAAGTTTTGTTAGAAAACTCACTATATGCTATGGACATACAAACTTCACCAGTGTTTCAACTAACATGAGGGTGGGTAGATAATGACAAAATTATGCCGTTTCCCATTGACAGCACACTGAAAGGGTCAAAAAGGTTGTTGCGCAGCTAGAGAAGCTTCCAGCTTTTCAACATTCTTAATGATCAATAAGAAGTTTCTTTAGTGCAGTGACTTAACAATTGTGGTGAATCCAATAAATTTGGGTACCCAGCCCTACTGTCCAGTGCAACATGATCTCGCACAAATGAACATGAAATGAACACAAACTCTGAAACGCTGATTTACGTGCTGTGGACACGTATTAAGGGAAAATAACGTTCCTCCACCACAAATTGAATTACGTTCCAAAGGTTCATTAATGGTTACGTTTAGGCAAACGGAAACGATTAAGTTTAGGCAAGTAAAACGACTGGTTATGGTTATGTTTAGGTGGCAACTAAAACAACTTGGTTAAGGGTTAGGGATAGGGTTTGGTCATGGTTAAATAAGAAAAACGTTAAAAATGAAATTGTGAATACGGCTGAAATATCCTTTGTAAACGCTAGGAATTGAACCTCGCTCACCGGCACTGAAGGAAAACGCTAACCCTAACCCATCCACCACCCCGACCACAACACCCTCACTGTCCACTATGCTACTTCCTGTTTGTAGTCGTGTCTCCTTCACGTAACCGTTTCGTGCTGGGAATGCGTCATTTTGACACCAACACGTAATTTGCTGTTAACAAGTCGTGTTCATTTCACGATTTTCTTTGAGATCAGGTTGATCCAGTGCCCACGATCAACAAAATGCCGGATCGATGAGGCACCACTCGCTTTTGCTCAACATTGCCTACTAAAGGCTCAATTATGCTCAACGTTAAATACGTATACGGATACGGACGGAGCCTTCTGTCCGTACTCTGCGTTCATTTCGTCCGTATTTGTGCACTTTTTCTGAAAGCTTACGGATACGGACGAAACGGAGCAGTACCACTGCAGTACCACCGGAAATCGTGGGGGCAGTGAAGCCAATAGTTCAAGCGAGACCAGCGAGACACGACGAAGACGTGTTGTTTGTTGTTCACAACGAACATGGCGACGGTGGACAGAAACTTTTGACTCTCTACTGCCCTCTAGTGGATGTATTGCTTAACATCCATGCCAACGTAAAGGACGCATGGAAGTATGTGGACGTATTTATTTTTGTACCTAAACGGAGTATAAATGAGCCTTAAGACGACATCATCTATAGTGATAGCTGGCAGCAGAGAGTGCGAAAAAACTTCTGCCATTCGTGAACTTTGACCCTCTTAACGTGCCTCTTTCATGATGATTTTCCCAATCTGAATAAATTGACTATAATGACAAAAAGTGTAAAGAAAAACAAAGTGACAATGAATGAGACTATTGTTATTAAGCGTGTCCATCTCCCCTTGTGTATCTCTTGTGTCTCCTCCGTTTTCCTTCTCTTTCCTCGCAAAAACAACAAAGAAGACAACCCAGAGTTCACTTTAATTAGATTTAACATGTGTTCTGGCGGAGGACAATGCATCTTATAGCATTTGCATGACAATGCCCCCTAATTGTGCTTTCGCTTAATTCGTTTTTAATAGCCAAAGCAGCAGTGGCTGATTATATTCAAAATGGAACGCTGTCACCGAGCACGCTCCTCTCTCTCTCTCTTTTTGTTTGTCTCTCTCTCTCTCTGAAAACTCAACACCAAATGGCCCACATGGAGAGTTATTCACAAGTATCATTAACCCTCCTGACTCTTCATTGTGTCGTTTTCCCTTGGGGGAATGGAATCCGTACTCATTTTGATGAAGAACTGCAGCGGCTCCTTTGTTTGGCCCCAGATGGAGAGAAGTTGAGACTCGATTGTGTGAATGCGGTAGTGCCCCGGACACTGAAGTAAATGGGATTGGATAAACGGTCACCTCTCTCCCGCTCTCTCAATCCATTTTTTCTCTCTCCCTCTCTCTGCCACTGAACCTTAACAAGGAGCAACCATCGACACTGAAGTGAGGCGCCTCCCAGCAGCCTGGTGCTGGCGTAGAAAAAAAAGCTCCTCAGACTCCATGATCAACAATCTCCTGATCTGGGCTTCAAACCTGATCACTGTCCACAAACTGGGATTTCACTTTTAAATTTTGAACGGTCAGTTCCTGGGCATGGAGCAGATTTCCTACCAGTGATCATATCAAAGACCACAATTTAATTTGGGTAAGTAGTGGCATCGATAGCGTCTCAATTTGTGGGGATGGGACACTCTTCTCTGTTGCAGCCCCACTTTTTGATTTAGACTGATTGATTAGACTGAAAACGGCTGGATTTTTACATAGAAATCTTATATAATGGAGCTTCTGGTGCTATGCAATATTGCACTCAGAATATAGAGTGAACTGGAAACCCAGGAGGTACTAGCAGAGGGTAAGGTCCACCCACTTGATAGCTCATTCTGTGTATTGGTGTGTGTGTGTGTGTGGAAGGGCGTTCTGTGTCACTTTCCGCTCTCCCCGGGGTGAGCTCACAGGGAAAAGAGTGAGGACCCAGGGTGAGCCAGTGGCAGAAGAAAAGAGGACCTAGGGTGAGCAAATGGAAGATGAGAGATAGCCCGAGGTGGACCAGTGGGAGAAGAGGGAGTACCTGCGGTGAGCCAATGGGAGCAGAAAGATGACCCATCGAGCTCTCCCTGTCTTTCCCGTCTATTGGTGTAGCGCCAGCACCAACAAAGAAACCCAAATACAGCAACACTGATCATAGGAAAGATATTAAAACGTGTACACACACACACACTCAGTTTTATGATTTTTTTTATTTTTCAGAGAGACAATCACGCAGCTAGAAATGAGAGCCACCTGCACGCATTCAAGTGTGACTAGACCAATCACGAATCCCAATTCCCCCGCACTCCCTTTTGTCATTGTGGCTTTGCTCTTGTTTGAACTGCTGTCATCAGTGGTGTATAATCATCGGGAAGTTGATAAATACATGAATGTAATAATATGAAAAAAATTGTATTAAATAAATACCTACAAGCAATCGGTAATTATCCATTTTGTCAGTCATCTGTGAGTTGCATTACAGCCTTTTGCTTGTTTCACATCTTCCTTGTCACTCCTGCTGCTAGCTTGCTATGTCAAACTAAACTATGCACTCAAAAGGAAATGAAGGAATGGGAGTCACACCCAGACTTCAAGGGTTGCTTTAAACACTGCATGGATGATGATTCTACAATGTTCTGTCTATACCAGTGGTTCTCAACCTTTTTCATATCAAGGACCCCTAATTTAGTCCACATTAGGGCCACGGACCCCCATTTGATGAGATTTTGTCTCTCGGACCCAAATCTGAGAATATTTTTATTGTCAGATATGATTTTGTCTAGAATTCCATGACTATCTGTACTGTAGGTAGAGAGACAACAGTGAAACTATGATCAAAATAGTCATTCTAAAATGACAAAATAATGAAGTTTAACAACTCATCAATTTGCTGGGGACCCCCCGGAATGCCCTCAAGGACCCCTGGTGGTCCCCGGACCCCACGTTGAGAACCACTGGTCTATACTGACTTTTATTCCAGAAAATGGGAATTGGCAAAAAATGGGAAGTGCATTGCTGTGTTCAATCGCATTTCTGCATGCACTGTGCCATACAGCGTATATGATCATATCTGGTGCTGTTCTGGCAACATATTTTCTTCAAAGACTGGCAGCTGCTGTGGATGATGAGCAGCTCATGAGTCCACCAATGGGAGTGTGTTAAAGAAGTCAAGGGAAAGTGCTGTCTACATTCGTGACTCGTTCAGTTAGAGCAGTGGTTCTCAACGTGGGGTCCGGGGACCACCAGGGGTCCTTGAAGGGGTTCCAGGGGGTCCCCAGCAAATTGATGAATTGATAAACTTCACCATTATTTAATTTAAAAGAATTATAGAATGTAGAAGAATGACTATTTTGATCATAGTTTCACTGTTATCTCTCTACCTACAATACAGATAGTCATGGAATTCTGGACAAAATCATATCTAGCCATAAAAATATTCTCAGATTTGGGTCTAAAAGGGTCCTTGATATGAAAAAGCTTGATATGAGTCACTGAGTTAGAGGGTGGGGTCGCTCGGTCAATAGCCACAGCTGTTTTAGGGTGTCTTGGTAAATGTGGCCTCCAGAATGAGAAACTCCTCTGCATTGGAACAGCTAATGCATCTGTTATGACAATGGTGTGAACAAAATTCTGAAGGGTTGTGTGTGGCCTCAACAATCTGGTCCATATCTGCTGTGTGTGTCACTTTCTGCAGCAAGTTCTGCCTCCTCAGATAAAACCCCAGTGAGCACTTGGTAAGGGAGACTTAAAATCATAAAAACAGGCTTTGAGATAGAAAACTGTAGACAGAAGCCTTTGCCGATTACCAAAGTGAGTGTGACACACTGGCAGTCCACTGAGCTAGCTGTGTCATATTTTGGACTAGTGGAGGAGCTGAAATGACACTTCAGCTTCACAAAACTCAGTGAGCACAGCTACATGGCAGACATTCTCCACTCCATGTACTGTATAGTGACGCATAAAACATCCTGGTAACACTTTCTATGACGCCTATGTCTATAATGCATTATAAACATACTTATAATGCATTATAATCTGCTTATAGCACTGTATAATTATAGTTATAAGCACTCATAAATATTTATAATGCTTTATAACAATAATCATAACACATTATAAAACATTTTATAATGACATATCATAATACTTCATAATTGCTGGTCACTCACTGACATTTTCTTGCAAGGATCATAGTGTATTATAATTCTCACAGTTGTAATACATTATAATCATTTTATAATGCATTATAATGTGATTATAAGTTACTCTAAGCGGTCATTGGGTGCTTTAAGTGAAGTAATGAAATTCCTGAGGTACAGGCAGATATAATAACATTACAAGCTGGTTATAAGTCACTGTAAGTGGTCATTGTTTGCTTTAAGTAAAGTGAAAAAAATATCATTAAATCTATGCAAGAACAACACACAAAACATTGTAAAATTATTTTATTTGTTTAACAGGTCATAACAGAAATTGAGTACTCCAATTTGACACACCTTTTGATGATGAACAACTGAATGATGGACATTTACATCTCACTAATGTCATGTTTCCCCAAAAAACTCACTCCAAACACCAAATTGACTCAAATTATAGATAACACCTGAAGCAATTTCTACTTTACCTGTAGCTGTATATTTTACTTTTATGTAAATGTTTGATCAACAAAAGTGACTCCTTAAAAAAACAGGTGCAAACCATGCACTGGTGTTAACACTTGGTAAGTCTCAATCTTGGTAAGTCTCAACCTTTAAAGGGATATTTCACTTTAGTAGAACTTGTCAAAAATCAGCAGTCTTACCTCTATCTAAAGTCATCTACAAATAAGCTAGCGACCACTACTGTCCCTGTCGTCCGCTGTCAACACCACCATTCCTCCCAGGTGTCAGGCTCCTCATTCACTTCCATTCATTTTGAGGACCAAGTCTTAAACAAATACATTCATTTTACAACGTTTTGTGTGTTGTTCTTGCATAGATTTAATTATATTTTTTTCACTTTACTTAAAGCAAACAATGACCACTTATAGTGACTTATAACCAGCTTGTAATGTATTACATCTGCCTATACCTCAGAAATTTCATTACTTAACTTAAAGCACCCAATGACCACTTAGAGCAGGGGTGTCAAACTCAAATACACAGTGGGCCAAAATTAAAAAATCGGTACAAGTCGAGGGCCGGACTGGTTCAGTGTTTATTGCAAAACTTATTGAAATTAACTTATTGCACATATTGAACCTGGAACTAACAAAGCTTGAGTTATTGCCTATAAAAACAACATTAAACATTAAATAAATGAAAAATCAGTTGCATTCATTTCTTATGGCTCTATCTGCAGCTTTTCCAGAGTAATTTCTAATGAAAACATTTTTCCACAGGCCAACAACAGCCAAAAAATAATTTCCTCCAAAGAAAAACCAAACATGCCCTGTGGTAGCAAGAAAAAAAGTGCAAAATCTTTTCAACTCTTCTACCTTCTGGAGCCTCTGTTTCATGTCCAGATGCCTGTACCTGTCGTGGTGTTTCGTTTCATAGTGTTGTCTTACGTTATATTCTTTCATTACAGCCACACCGTCTCCGCACACAAGACAAACAGGTTTGCCCTTTATATCCGCGAACATATACTCTGCCTCCCACCTGCCTTGAAAACCCCTGTTTTCAAAGTCCACCTTTCGTTTAGCCATTTTTTGGGGAGGGGGATAGCTGAAAGTTGGCCACAGGTGACTAGCTCCATAAAGCTGCTGATGAGCGAGTGGTGCAAGGGCTCGCGCTTGCGGGCCCTCACGTGCCAACGCACTGGCAGTGCATTGTGGGATTTGTAGTATTAGTGGTGCGTGCAATATACCGGCGGGCCAGCTCTAATAGTAATTAGATATTATCCTGCGGGCCAAAGATAATTTCACCGCGTGCTGGATTTGGCCCGCGGGCCTTGAGTTTGACATATGTGACTTAGAGTAACTTATAATCACATTATAATGCATTATAACAGTGATTATTGATTGCATTATAAAATGATTATAATGCATTACAACTATGAGATAATACACTATGATCCAAAAAAATGTCAGTGAGTGACCAGCAATTCTGAAGTATTATGATATGTCATTATAAAATGCGCTATAAGCAGTTTATAACGCATTATAAGTATGTTTATAATGCATTATAGACATGGGTGTCATAGAAAGTGTTACCAACATCCTTTATTTGACTCGTCTAAAGTTTGAGGGAGAGCAGGCTAACCCTCTCAGCTGCTTGTCTGGTAGGTCAGCTTGATAAAGTCAGCCAGCAGCAGGGTGATAAAGCCAATGGCTAAAGTTAATGGGCTAAAGGAGACTACTGGTGGGCACAGCAGTCCCAAGCCATACCTTGGCTATTTTTTTAGGCCAAAGCAGCGGAGCTCATGCATACCTGATGGTCACCAAGCTTGTCGGCTGAGAAAAGTTGTCCACAGCTGAACTTTCCGCAGCCATTTTCATGCTTCCTTGTTTCCCTACCGATGTAATTTCATGTAATTAACAATAGTCCTGCCTGGTGAGTGCAAAATGGACCAGAAAGCTTCCCAGCTTCTCCACAACTTTTATTTTCCAGACTACAGGAATAAAGCTCTCCAAAACGATGCTTGGAGAACTAATGTTGGGATCGATGGTGAGCTTTGATGAAATTTTACTGAGTTCTGAGATGTTAACTCATCAAAACGATGTAACGTTATGAAAGGCAATACCAAACCAGTGAAAAATGCATTATTGGTATAAAATGATTTTTCTTGCTCAAAACTTTGTAGCTGCAGACCACTACATAGATGCAATCAGAGCCTCTGGTACTTCCCACAATCGGTCAGAATAGAGTGACCCATCAACCAAGTTGCCTGCAGTGAGTCACTGAGGAACAACAAAAACTTAAAAAATTGCCAGCCTCTTTGGATACACCCCTCTGTACGAACCAGTAATCCCTTAAAATAACCTTACATTTAATTAATTTACATTAATTCACCCCTTAAACCTCAAACCCCGAAATCTCCTTAAACACCGCCTTAATCTTGACTGCCTACTGCTTACTAATTTAATGAAAAATTCAGGGAGACAGGAACTTTTCCATTCATTTCCACTTAATAACCTTGTAAATCATGCACAAAAGGCATGAAAAATCCCTTAATTACTAGAGTCTCTGTGAACCAACCCATGAATAAATCCCTTATAAACCCATGATACTAACCTTAGTTTTTTAAAGCTATTATGTTATTTTTAATGGATAATTAATGTTTATGTAATGGAGAAATTAAGGACATTTCAGCGATAAAATTAAGGGTTTTGGTTTTGTAGCGCGCATTGACAAAATTGTGCATCAGTAGCGCACTGTCCATCTCTGGAAGCGGGATGAAACCACAAACAACTTGGCATTCTGGAAGGAGGTAAAGCAGTTCAGGGACGCAGCTTGCCCCAATCCTCTATTGCCTGGCTACAGTTGCTGCCCTCTCCTTCCCACATTCAGATGCTGGGGCCAGAAAGCTATTCGGTCAAATCAGTGAACTCCAGAACCAAATATCCCTGCAGACCCTTAACTCTGTTCTGTACCTCAGGTATGGCCTGGAGCTGTCTGGGAAGGCTCGCTATTGAACATAAGCTGCCAGACAAGGTTGCTTCAGCTCTTTTGCTCCTGAGCTGCACACTCCTTTAAATGAAGTCCCTCAAGCTCTAGCTCTAGCTCAGCTCCCAGCCATCCCATAACCACAGTGCACCGATGTGGTACATCTCGACGAGAATGACTTTCTCTCTTTGTGCCTTTGCGCTGCCTTGCTGTTGTTCCTGGCTGTCCAATGTTATGGTGATTTCAATGAGTCACCATTCCTCTACTTTCCAAAAAAACAAAACAATGTTCAGTAATTTGGTAACACTTTACAATTAGGGTACACTAAGTTAAGGGTAAGTTAATGCTTAATAAGGGCTAGTTAATGCTTAATAAGCATTAACTAACCCTTAATTAATAGTTAACTAATGTGTAATTTACTATTTGTTATGTAATGTGATATATAATGTGTAAAAATTACTGGTAACACTTTACAATAAGGGTACATCAATTAAGGGTTAGTTAATGCTTAATAAGCACTAACTAACATTTAATTAACAGTTAACTAATGTGTCTGGTAATCATTTACTAATGGTGTTCATGTTAACTAAGGTATTAATTTATACATTATTTAATAGTCATCTTTATAAACTATGCTTGGCATTCTGGGCACTTATTGTAAAGTGTTACCAGTAATTTTTACACATTATATATCACATTACATAACAAAAATACTGTTGTCTGATTCTTTTAAATAAGTAAATAGATAGTTGGTCATTCTCTCCCTCTCTCTCACTCTGTCTTCCAAAGTTGAAAACTTGTCTCTCTGTACCTGTGAGCCTTGCTGCTGTTGCTATTGTGCCACTTACTGGTGAATACAGTGAAGACATCAATTCCCCCAATATCTCAAACCTTTCTCTCATGGCCCTTCTCTCCTTCAAAAGACATTGGATGTTTATTGATTGTTTTACCATATAATTACATATTACGCATTACAATAAGAAAAAAAAATTTGCTGTCTCTCAACATCTAAAAAAAAATCACAAAATTGATTGATTAATTGATTTATTTTATGTAATATATAATTACATACATCTATGTAACATATATGATATATATGACTATATGACAGAAATATTTTCAGATTCTTGTGAATACATAAATAGTCTGACATTCTCTCCCTCTCACAGATTTCCGCTGTGTCCCCTTTTGACCTCAAAAGCAAAACAAGACAAAACATTGAAAATTGTTCATGCTGAATTGTTCTCATGTAGACCATGTACCTTGAATCGTCTTCCATTGCACTTACTTAGTTGATTGAGCTTACTGACTCAATCTTTCATATGGATTTAGCAGGTCTCCAGTTACCTGGTCCAGTTAAGTAGTCTCCCTCTCTCTCTCTCATATTTCCGGTTTGAATGTAAATAAACTCAAATTACATCAATCAGATGCTAATTGCGTGCCGTAATTTGCCCAAATTAAATTCTGATCAGGTATGGGCACAGGATGTGACAAATCAGAACTTAGGAAATCCAATCCACCTGTTGTACTCTACGGAAGGTGAGATCAGCTGGCACCAAAGACCAGCCAATAGCAGAAGGCCAGTTCAGTACCCTACTTTTCACCATTAGATGTCAGGCTTCACCACAAATTTGGGCTTGGGGTTTAGTTACTCTTTAGGTTCAAAGTGAACAACTCACGCTCGCTGTATGAAGATGCAATGTGATGTTTTACAGTTTCACACTTTTCAGCATTAAATCCGACTAAAGACAAAACCTGTTAAAAGTAGTTTAGCTGGCTATTTAGCTTGACATAGACTTACTGGGAGCACACTAAATGGAAACAGCTCTGACATGCTAACCATCCAGTGAATAGAATTTTGCTTGCAGGTACAAATAGTATTGAATTTTGCTCTTACTAGTGCTTCGCCCCTCATCCTGCTTTCTTAATCAGGTGCAAGACACCTCAGGGTCGCAGCCATGCATAACTCAAAGCTGGAAAACTCCACAGGTTTCACAGGAACCTCCTGGACTGCAAATACACACTAGACACTTGTCTGAATTGATTTAACACCCAACCATCTGAAGAATTCCCACGGCGTTTGTGACAAAAAATGTGTCAGAACCTTGCGGGGGATTCTGACCCTGGATGTTGTACAAAACAGGGCCTGTGCAGCACTTTCATTTTGCAGAGGGCTGCTGCTTCAGGATACCTTGTTACATAATTGACTAAGACTAATACAAAGCAATAACCTTGTGCACAGCAGTCTAATGGCCCCACGAGATCTATGGTAGTTCTTTCAAAGGGGATCTCAACAAGAGGGAGAGGGTGAAAAGGCGCTTTTGGGGTGGCAGGGGGCATTCACTAACTGACATTCACAACAAACTACCGACACAAATCACCTAAATGCCAGGCCAAAAGCAGAGACATTACCCAGTTTTGTGTTTTGTACTGTCCTAAGTGATGAGCCATGATGATAGCTTAAGCTTAATTCATGCTTGGTCGCTTGACACTCGACAGCTGTCTCTTGGCAAAAGATACTATGATGCACCACGTCCCGCATTTATACCTTGGAGAAGATGTACGCAGTGGATTCCGTCATCTCCATGGTAACGAGACGCTGTCGGGTTTGTTTACATCTTCTGCAAACATAGCAGCGCCCGAAATAGCTGACCCGAGGAAGATGGAGATTGGTGAGCATCAGGGCTGTAGACCAATTTTTCTCTTGGTCTCGTCTCCGACTCATAGTTAATATGACTCGGACTTGGATCGGTCTCGGATGAATTAAGATTACATAATATTGTTGCTTTTATAATTATAATCTTTTCTCAGAAAGTGACAAGCAGTGAATGATGCAATTTTCACAGTTGATAAAGTTATGCACCCACCTGCTGATTGGTGATATGCCAACTACCCAACAAATGACTTTGTTTTGATAAAAAAAAAAAAAAAAAACTCACCATGTCCATATGTAACGTTACTCGTGCTCTCGCTCTGTCTTTCTCTGTCTTTTTCCTACGTCTTCGCCTTCTTAAATTGCTCATTGCTCAAATTGCTGTTCATAATGTTAAGTAAAGGTGCAACTACTGTATGTTATGAACATAAACAAGCTGCTTACAATTAATTTTGTCCTCAAAACATGCTAATTTTGTTGGAATGTCTTTAGAAACCTCCCTTCTATTTTAGGCAATTAACAAAAATATGCTATTTTAGTCAATAAATACAATGGTAGCCTTGGATAACACATTGCTATGGTATTGGTCTTGAATTGGACTCGTAGTTTTGCGGTCTTGGTCTCGACTCGGTCTCGACCCCCCTCGGTCTTGGTCTTGAATCGGACTTGATTCACCAATGACTTGATCTGGACTTGGACGCGACCAAGGCGGTCTTGACTACAGCCCTAGTGAGCATTACCATGGCAACAAACTATCCGATCACACCACAGGACAGTCCTCGACGGTGTCCACGACATTACAAAATTTGCGATGGCGAAAATAATACCCAGCGGCATCGTCTTCAGTCAAACCAGAACCTCTCCAGCTCAGAAACCGCTACCAGGTTCTGGATGGGCTGGAGAAGCTCTCCTCTCCCGTCCTCCAAAAGCGCCAGCCTGGTCTGTCTTTTACCCCTCCGGGGGCAGCTAATGTCCAGTGCTAGGTCCCATCTCATAAACTACCACACATAATGAAATCCCATCCAGACATCACCAAGCTTATCATCCATATTGGGACAAATTACACTCGCAAAGCAGTCCAAACTGCTAAAAAGTGATTTTGTCCACCTTTTTAACATTCTCAAAGTTTTCAATGAAAGGGTTTGCATCTCTGGTCCAATCCCCACTTTCGGCTGCAGGATGGGACGCTTCAGCAGGCTGTTGAGTTTGAACACCTGGCTCTCCTTCACCTGTGATGCCTATAGCGGGAACTTCATTGATAATTTCAGTCTCTTCTGGGAATGGGGCCATCTGTTTGGTGTAGATGGCCTTCACCCCAATAAGGCTGGCGCATGGATGCTGTCTGCTGTCTGTCATACGGCATTTACCATTCACATGCTCCCGTGTCCAGCAGACCATGTGTTAGTGAACACAATGTGGCTCGTGCTGAACTGTCCGTCAGTCTTTGCTGTCCCCAATGTACTAGCCCCTATCTATGTGGCTCTACTTGTAATTCTGGTAGTTCCTTTACTGGGTTTGGACCATTCAGTGCTACTGTAAAAAAAATAACTATATTTTTTCTCCTTTTCCATCTTTATCATGTGCCATGTCTCCTAAAGCCTTGTTTGCAGCTCTCCCCATCCATACCATAGTAACTGCTAGATCAGTTCGGCCCCCCTGCAAACCTAGAGGAGTCAACTATATGCTTCTTAAGTGTTACTGTGGTTCCTAAGAACAAAGACCCGCTTGTGCAGTTTTTAAATGTTAAAATGGCCTGGCTAAATTCTTGATCACTCTCTAACAAAACATTCATTCTGAACAATCTCGATAATTTATTTTAACTTGGATTTTTTAATTTTGTCAAACCTGGTTGAAAGGTGGTGACAACAGCCAGTTGATTGAGCTCTGCGCCCCCAACTATGAGTTCATTAATTCATCCAGGCCTAGTGGCCGTGGAGGCGGGCTGATAGGTCTTTTTAAAGAGTCATTTAAAATGTACCCCATTCAGTGTATATTCAGCATTTGTGGTTCTCTTGTTTAAAATCAGTGCTGGCACTCCTGTTATCTGTGCTGTCATCTACCGCCCCCCTAAGTCCCAGGGCACTTTTCTGTCAGCATTCTCTGATTTTTCCTCAATTGTTCTCAAGTATGACAAAGTGCTCATTGTTGGTGATTTTAACATTCATGTTGATGATAGCGCTAGCAATTTCTCTGTTGAATCTCTTTAAATCTAGTCCAACATGTGTCCAGTCCTACACATGACCGTGGCCATTTCCTGGACCTAGTTTTTATACTTGGCTTTAATCTCAGTAACCTTAATGTGGAGGATATTTTCATCTGTCATGTATCCATCCATCATCAGCATAATCCCAGGATTCTATTCAGGAATCATCTGAATCAGCTTCTAAATCCTGTTTCAACTGGTACATTTGCCTCCTCCATAGAGGAGTGTGAAAAGTTTGCTTCATTTTTTGTAGAAAAAATATATTCCATCCATTCCATGATCACTCCCATCAAGCCATTCACTGATATAGCCCACACTTGCCCAGTATTACAATTTTCAACGCAAGTCCTCAATGATATGGGTTTTCACATGAGAATCTCCTCTAGCCCCCTGGATGTCCTGCCATCAAATTTTATTGCACTGAAAGAGGTTATGGGAGCCATTGGCCCTAGTCTGTTCACCATCACCATCAGAGACAGCTCACTTTCCACCAGCTATGTTCCAGACTATTTTAAACATGCTAGTCTTCACCCACTCCTAAAGAAACCTAACTTTGACCCGCAGCTGAATAATTACAGTCCCATCTCCAAATTACTGTTTATATCAAAAATGTAAACAAAGCTACTGAAAGTGGTAGAGCACAACAATGTCTTTGAAAAATTCCACTCAGGTTGACTGGTTCATTTTCATATCTTTGTGTTTATTGGTAATTTTTCCTAATCTGAACATCAAATTTCTTGTGGAGTGCCTCAAGGTTACATTATTGTGCCCATTTTGTTTTCACTTTATATGTTAACCTTGGAGCAAATAATTAGACAGCATGACATTTCTTTCCATTTTTATGCTGATAATACGCAAGTTTTTCTTTTTTTAATCCAAATGATTTTAGCAGACTGTCTATCTTACACAATTGTCTTCTTGACATGAAGGGGTGGATGGCCCAAAACCTCCTCCAGTTGAATGCTGATAAGACAGAAATGTTAATCTTTGGTCCTGACCCTGCTGCACAAGCAGTTCAACAAACCCTGGGCTCTTTATCTAGCAATGTAATGCCAGTGTCTAATAATTTAGGATTTAGTTTCAAGTCCAGTTTGCATTTTAATCACCACATTACAAAATCAGCCCCATCCTGTCATTTCAAGATGCAGAGAAAATTATTCATGCCTTTTTCACATACTGTAATGTACTTTTTCCTTGTGTGACTCAGTCATCCTTAAATCGACTGCAGCTTGTCCAAAATTCTGCTGCCAGACTCCTACCTGAGACTTGACTGTCTGCTCATATTATTCCTGTCCTAGCCTCTTTACACAAAATTCTTTTAATTACTTACAAGGCCTTGCATGGCAGAGCTCCAATATAGTGGTGGAAGAAGTACTCTGATCCTTTACTTAAGTAAAAGTACCAATACAGCAATGTAAAAATACTCCATTACAAGTAAAAGTCCTGCATGAAAAATACTACTTAAGTAAAAGTACATAAGTATTAGCAGCAAAATGTAGTTAAAGTATTAAAGTAAAAGTAGTGGTTTGGTCCCTCTGACTGATATTTTATTATATATGACATCATTAGATTATTAATACTGAAGCATCAGTGTGTAAGCAGCATGTTACTGTTGTAGCTGCTGGAGGTGGAGCTAGTTTGAACTACTTCATATACAGTTAGCTAGTTTAGTCCAGTGGTTCCCAACCCAGGGGTCGGGCCCCTCTAAAGGGTCACCGGATAAATCTGAGGGGTCGTGAGATGATTAATGGGAGAGGAAAGAAGAAAAAACAAAGTTCTGATACACAAATCTGTTTTCAGTTTTTGGACTTTTTCTCTAATCTTTGATTTTTGCTGAAATATTGGATCATTTGTACATTTATTGAAATGAAACCATGTGAGGTTTAGAGGGAAAAATCACTATTTGGTGGAGCTGTTAACAACTCATAGACATCTGAAATGTGACCCGACTACACACTGCTTTTTGTAAGACGTCAAAAGCCAAAAAGGTTGGAAACCACTGGTTTCATCTTTAACAATGTGTTGTATTTTAAAAGCTTGTTATATTATCCATTGTGTCAAATCTCCACCTGAAAAGTAACTAAAGCTGTCAAATGAATGTAGTGGAGTAGAAAGTACAATATTTCCCTCTGAAATGTAGTGGAGTGGAAGTATAAAGTAGCATCAAATGGAAATACTCAAGTGAAGTACAAGTATCTCAAAATTGTACGTAAGTACAGTACTTGAGTAAATGTACTTAGTTACTTTCCACCACTGCTCCAATATATGTTGGTGAACTTTTAAAGCCCTAAAATACTGGAATTATGATACTGGCCCAATTCCAATGCCAATGTTTTCTCTTTTAACTGTATCTTGCATGTAGTTTGACCCTTTTATGCCTGTTTCTCTCTAAGTTCTTGGTAATATTTTTTTTTTTGTGTGTGATGCTTACCATGGTAAGCATCACACTTGATGAAAGTGCTGTTCACGGCTGTCCCTATTTAATCAAAAATGTGAAATGTCATGTTGCAGACAAGGGGGATGTGGATAATGTATTTCTGGACATAGTGGACCTCTGTGGTGGCACAGATGCTGAATGAAATTATAATTCTTTGAAGGGGAGTCTACATAAGGCAAGAATGGACAATGAGTTTAGAGCTGGCAGTCAAAGATGCTCTTAAAGAAGTTGCTGGTTGCAATAACTTTGAATTTTTCATTGCAAAGTTATACTCACTACCAGTCAACTAGAATTGTGAGATTGCTTGAGTAAGCAGCTGCTAAGGTTTAACATGCAGATTCTGAAAATTGGGCAAAAATGGACTTTCAGGAGCTTTCAAGCTTTCCAGAAGCTTTAATACGGTAAAAGCAGTATGAAAAGACTTTCCCTGCACTTGCGCTTCATTTTGACACGGCCAGCGAAGACACAGGCACTGATGTTGAGAGGCAGACGTACACAGGGCCTCATAAATGCCTAACCAGCTCAGTATTTGTTAAGGGCTTGGCTGTCATGGAAGACATTCTGCGTGAATTTAAGAGCTTGTCTCTCAAGCTTCAGAGAAGAGATGCAAAACAAGCAATCGATGTGTTGACAGCTATGAAAGCATCTGGCTGGAAATCATCAAAGAAGATTGAACAAGGTGTGTTATCAAGGCTTTTTTTTTTTTTAGGTGTAAAGCTAACTGACAGTAAATAAACAGGTTTTATTATTCTGTGGTTGCCAGCCCGACAGACTTGGTCGAAAAGCTGAAGCCCCTAGATAAGTCCTTTTGCCCAGGCAAGAGGGAGGCCTTGATTTTGTATGGGGAACAAGAAGTACACAGTCTTGCTAAATCACTAAGAGAACCAGCCGGGGAGGCCGTGGAGCAGTTCAGAGACTGGAATTACAGGGCATGCCACCGGGTCAAACACTAGAAAGACTATGCATAGGAAGTCGGACTTATCTTCCGACATCTGCTGAGTGCGAGAGAGGATTTCCTGCTGTAAATGACACAGACAGCCGGAGCCGCAACAGGCTGCGTCGAGAGATTCTTGCTTCACTTTTATATGTGGACCGCCTGTGGAGAGATTTGATCCATTGCCCTGTGTGAGCTCCTGGATTAAAGCTGGACATCGTATTTCCTCCACTTGGACAGACATTCAGTGCGTTGGGGCAGTAAAAATCGTACTTATTGAGCTTTTAACTACTGTTTTGTAAATCTAGTTTTGATTCGGACGACAGCGCACCATAATTGAAATCAGTGAAGGTGGACAAGGGTTGGAAATGTGTCCTTGGGGTAAAGAACATAATAAAATATACTTGAAAAATCTGAAAAGATTTAGACTATTCCACATTTTTATATCAAAAATAAGTTTTATATTAAAAAAATAAAAGTATATTGAACAGAGTTTCTTGAAACTTTACACGTCATTGCCATGTCTGCATGACAAACCAATTGAATGTTCATGGAATGTTTTTTCCTGTTCCTATAAATTTGTTCTTGTGCGCTCCATGTCCTGATGGCCAAGTGTGTGCAGTCAGTGGCACCACTGACATTTGGAAAACCTTTGAAAATCCTTGATGACGCATTTTTGCTTTGACTGTCTGGCCAGTATGCATATATATTGGTATATTTCGGTGCATCTCATTGCCATTACGAACTGCACCAGGCAACAGGAGAAGAGATACTGAGATACTCCCACAGCATCCCTGAACACCCTCTTGCCAGGGTGGAAGGATGTATGGAGTTACCTGGAGTAACATGGAGGGATGTTGGCTGTGCAATCTGGCAGCACAACTCAATGATTGAGTGCTCCTCTAAAAAGTTGAACTTTTCACAATGTAAAATGGAAGCAGCCCTTTTTCCAATGCGGTCTCTGTTGTTTTGTGGCCACTGCCCATTGTCTTTAATATAAAAAAGGCACTGGTAGTTTTAAACAAGTCCATTCGGACAGTCATTAACAGTCAGTTCATTTGGATTCTGGACAGTCCCATGGTGCTAAATAGGCCTGATTAATATCAGCTAATTAATATCTTAATTAATCAGCTGCCTTAATCTTCTATGGAGAATACAGTGAAGTTAAGCTTCTTCTTAGCTTAGTATTTAGTTAGGGTGTTTACACACATGGTCTGTTTCAGCCTCTCAAGTGGACTCGGTCCAATGACTCAGCAATTTTTTGTGCATATGTGAACATGCCAAATGAACTCAGACCCTCTAAAACAAACTCAGATGATCTGAGTTTGTTTCAGAGGGTTTTGTTTGCGGTCTGTTTTGTGGTCTGACTGGTTCCCACTGAGTGTTCTTGTAAGTCCACTTACACCGTGAACACAAAGAGGACTGAGTTCACATGCAGCTGGTTCACGTTTTGGTTCACTTAAAAAGGACTGAGTTTGGTTCCTTTAAAAACAACTCTATGTGAAAACACCCTGAGTAACTGAACAACTAGCAAACATCGCTATATTACCATCATAGATGCACTGCTTATTTTCACTTTTCACTTTTAATTTTCACAATTTAACTATATGTTTCAAGTTACATATGCAAACAAATCAATGAAGAACCCAACTCTACTGTACTTTGTACCGTCAGGTGATTGATTTGCATACAACAAGAGGATGGGAGATGGATGAAAATTCATGACGTTAAAGTTAAATTTAATATTGTGATACAACTTTTACTACCTTTTATTAAGTAAATACTCTTCATTTTTTGATTTTATAGAGAATAGTGTTACACTGTGACAAATCTTCATAGCACCTATAGCTTGGGGAAGTGAATGTGACTTGTTGAACATGGTGGTCTAGTAAAAAGTGGAATAGTGTGATTATGACTTTGCCAATTGTCTAGTTTGCCCCTCTGCTTTATATTATTCCTGGTGGGGTCTGTACGCAGCCAGTGTAGTAGGAGATATCAGAGCTTGTTTTCCTCCCTTCAGAAGAAGCCAATTGCTGCCATTCATTCTTTGTACCGTATGAAAAACAACTTCCACACACTTGCTCGAGCTCGATAATCCATCACAGTAAACATGAAGCCTTCATTTGGTTTTGTCAGAGTTTCTGTTTTATCGTTATTTCATTGTGCCTGAGTGGAGTGTTTTCATATCAGTGCGCACGTTCCGTTACGCTCTGCTTACTGTCAATCACCTGACACCCACAGGAAGAAATGGAAGTCTCCTCCAGGAAATAATCCTTCAAAAAACATGTCGCCTTACAAACTTTATTGTCACATCCATGACTTTTTATTCAGGGCGTCTTTGTTAGCCTCGACAGCAGTTAATTTCAAGCTGGGTTTGACACTATAAAGTTTGTATTTCAAAAACGATGAAAAATGAGTAAATGTAAAAAAAAAAAAAAAATCCAGTTGCATGTGGCATGCATGGCAAGCAAATGATTGGGGAAAACTGAATGAGATGTAGGCAGTAGTAAATGGGCTACAACTCTAAATGACACTGGTATTCTCCTGTAAGTCAATGTCTGAATCAAGTCTTAAAGTCAAAATGAAATACAAAAATGACTTTTTCACCTATCAACATACACCTATTTAACAATACATTTTAAAAAAGCCTCAAGACAAAGTGATTTCATAAAATTGTACGAAATGAGCACAAAGTCTGAAATGCAGATTACGTGCTGTGGATGCAAATTATGTGAAGATTTATGTTCCTCCACCACAAACTGGAACACGAATTGGACACATCATTTTCACCTAAACGTTGGCTAACGGTTAAAGGCATGCTGAGCAGGATTTTCCCCGTTGAAATAGCATAAACTCATCCAAAAATGATCCTACTCAATCATTTTTTATGGCCCATTGGTGGTGTGTAACAGTGTGTCTGCAGAGAGCCTGCCTTCTGCCTTCGGTTTTCTAATTCTGAATGTTCCGGATGTTTCTAGTCAGAGCTAGTGTGTATCCTGAGCTGGCAGCTAGCTAGCGTTAGCGTAGCTTCATTGTAGCTGTACTTTTTTTTACTGGTTTTTACCGTTTGAAAGTTGTGTTTACAAGCCACAAACAGCAAAATCCTACTGAACCTTTAAGTTCAGGCAAGTAAAACAACTTTGGTTCAAATGTCCTTTTCCGTGTGGAGTTTACTGTCACACCCCGTACTGCAGTGGTTCTCAACGTGGGGACCGTGGACCACCAGGGGTCCTTGAGGGCGTTCCAGGGGGTCCCCAGCAAATGGATGAACTGTTAAACTTCACCACTATTTCATTTACAAGAAGTTAACACAGTTGGCAAATGTAGAAGAATGACTGTTGTGATCATAGTGTCACTGTCATCTCTCTACTTACAACACAGGTAGTCATGGAATTCTGGACAAAATCCTATCTAACAATAAAAATATTCTCAGATTTGGGTCAGAGAGACAAAATCATCAAATGGCTCTAATGTGGACTAAATTATGGGGTCCTTGATATGAAAAAGGTTGAGAATCACTGCCGTACTGCCTAACTTAAACTTAACATGGTAATTTTTGTGTTCAATCCCCAGAGATGAATAAAGTATCTATCTATCTACTGTCAAAATATGCATCTTCATTTCTACATTAACTTAAACTTAACATGGTAATTTTTGTGTTCGATCCCCAGAGATGAATAAAGTATCTATCTATCTATCTATGTATCTATCTATCTATCGATCTACTGTCAAAATATGCATCTTCATTCCTACTTTAACTTAAATTTAACATAGTAATTTTTGTTCAAAAATGTTTTTGTGTATCTATCTATCTATCTATCTATCTATCTATCTATCTACTGTCAAAATACGCATCTTCATTCCTACTATAACTTAAACTTAACATGGTAATTTTTGTGTTCAATCCCCAGATATGAATAAAGTATCTATCTATCTATCTATCTATCTATCCATCTATCATCGAAATATGCATCTTCATTCCTACTTTAACTTAAATTTAACATGGTAATTTTAGTGTTTAACCACCAGAGATGAATAAAGTATCTGTCTATCTATCTATCTATCTATCTATCATCAAAATATGCATCTTCATTCCTACTTTAACTTAAATTTAACATGGTAATTTTTGTGTTCGATCCACAGAGATGAATAAAGTATCTATCTATCTATCTATCTATCTATCTATCTATCTATCTATCTATCTATCTATCTATATATCTATCTATCGTCAAAATGTGCATCTTCTTTCCTGACAAACATGCAACAACAAGAAACTCAGTGAATTTTTCCTCCATTACTTTCCCCTTGGAAAGTGCAGGGCTTACCAGTGGCACCAACTAATGGCTAATGGACGTACAGTGAGCTACTTTTTCCACATCCATGCTTGGGCTAAAGTGTGAGTGTAGTGGATTTTGCGGGATTCTTATTGAGTTTGATGGTTTATGGCATAACGCTAGGGAAAATGTTTCGAGTGCGCAGGTCAAATAGTTAACCTGTCTTGCTCTATCGTTCCTCACGTCTTTAAAATGCTGCCTCTGTCGCTTCCTATCAGTCACTGGTTAGCCAGAGCTGTGAACTGGAACCAGAGGCAGGTCAACACACACACACACACACAAACACACACACTACACTGTAAAATATGTATGCATATGCGTTCGCACAAATAAATACACCTCACACACCCACTAAGTGTATGAAACGCACTCATGAAGAAAAACATTAGCATATGCCTGCTTGAGATAGGGAATATAGAGGATAATACTGTAGCTTTGAAACAATGATATTTACAGTGTGTATGCAGTATTTCACTAACAAAGACCCTTAGGCAGTTTAATGAGGGAACAAGTGGTCGAGAATAGAGGGATGAATCAGGGATCAAGGGAAAGGGCATGTGGTGGAAAAAGTCCTTAATCCTATACTTACTGTATTTCCTCTAACATTGGCCTTTATTTACCTCAACTGCAGAGGGTACCAGGCCTTTATTGGAAGCAGGTTTATATTAGAGACAGGCCTTTATTTCTAATTCCCTCTGTTTGATAAGTATATTTGCTCATATTTTAGTACAAAGCCTCCTTGTTTTCTGATCTGCTTCTGTTGGGGTTCGTTAGGTAGCCGTTTTTTTGTTACTGCAATGCATAATTACGGTAATCGACGGCGGCACGCTCCAGAGACTTATGCCAGCCGAGCTGTCTTGTGGCATACTGCCATCTTGTGGCACTTGTGCGTTACTACAAACTACAGTTACATTATATAACAGGCACCAGGAGTTTACCAGTATCCACCGTTGTTTTTTCCTTTGTTTTTTTTCCCCGCCCTGTATTTGGGGCCGGCCTTTATTTGTTCGTGTCGACCACGGCCCCGGCCATTATCCGAGACCCAGCTTTTAATTGACTACCGGCCACTATTAGAGGAAATACGGTAGGTAAAAGTAGCAATACCATAATAAAAAAATGCTCCATTAAAAGTAAAAGTTCTGCATTCAAAAGTTTACCTAAGTAAAAGTCTAGAAGTATTCGCAGTAAAATGTACTTAAGGATCAAAAGTAAAAGACCTCATTCTTTCAGAGTGTTAAATTATTGAAGCATTAACCTGTAAGAAGTATTTTAATGTTGTCGGTCTAACAGCTCCATATACTGTTGGAGTTTAAACTCTAACAATGCAACATATTTTATGAGCTTATTGTATCTTTTGCATGTAAAACCTTATTCTGCAAAGTCAATAGTAACTCCAGACGTCAGATAAATGTAGAGGAATAAAAGTACAATATTTCCCTCTGAAATGTATAAAGTCTCACAAAATGTACAGTACTTGTACAGCACAGTAGTTGAGTAAATGTACTTAGTTACTTTCTCTTCCATCATTTCCCCTGTGGTTCCTTGAGAACTGAGACACAGGAGAGAGGAAACCTTAGCTCTGGAATAAATTACTTTATTTGTTTCATGTACTGATGCAAATGTCAGATACTCTGAGAGCTGCTGCAAATGGTATACTGTGTGTGTTTGTGTATGTATGACGTTTTAGGTTCTCTGGCATGTTGTGCACCCTCAAATAAATTTGCCCTATCAAAGTCTCATCCAAGAGATCAAGGCCCTGCTTATTGAAGCTTATATGGGTCTTTAGAGGCATGTTAGAGCTTAGAGATATTTGGAGGAGCGATTTCCAAAAAGCATTACTGTTAATGCCAAATTTAAAAGGAAGATGCAGATTACAGGTGGTCCAGATCAGTCAGTTGTTGCAGGGGTTTTCTTCTTACCACCATCTGTTTTTAGCCTCCTATCGCCTAGTTTGGCATCAATTTCAGAGAAATTTCTCTCAAATTAGACAATGATAATAGCAGTAAACTTTAATTGTATGGCCCTTTTCAAGTTAGAAAGTGCTTTACAGAGTCAATAAAGTGCTTTACTGAATCATCAAAAGAGAGGACAAAGGATAGCAGAAATGAACAAACTAAAAAACAAAAATGACAGCAAAAGTATGGTAATCTTTAGTTCTTAACCAGGAGTTTAGAACAGCCAGAAGAGCCTTGTCTCAACTCTTATAGAAACTGGATATTTGAATGGTCAGGCTACATCCAAAAACATCCAAAACCAAGTCACCAAACAATGAAATCATATTTAAGGGATAATGTACAGAGAGCCAATCATTATCAGAAAACAAGCCCTGATAGGGTGAATCAAGACAAAGTGGAGGCTTTTTCTGCTGATTACATGGCTACTTACCAAAGGCATTAGTCATTGGACACAAAATATTGATTTAAAATTAGTTTATTATGAGGTAAAGTAATTTACAAGCTTCCACCAAAAGCTAGTGCAGCAGGACTGGCTGCAATAACCAATGAGTGTGTTTTTTTTTTTTTGCCACAAGGTGACACCAGTTAATTTGATTAGAAATCAACAAAATCGACCGGACGTCCCGACTGCAGAGTGATATTTCTGAATAACAGACTGCTGTCTCACATCTAATCATAACATCTCTCTCAGATAAACAACAAAGCTGTGTAGTAATTAAACATAATTATAACATAACAAGCCCACATGCCATTTAAAGCCTATTTAATTGGCCACAGTGGAAATTGCCCCTTGATTATATTGGTATCATTCAAGATAAACATGGCCTTTCCGAAGTCCTGCAAGTTAGAATAAGACATAGATCATCTCATTATCATGCCAGTTATGATCCACAGGTAAATCTACAAGAGCATTCCCAGCAACTGTAATATCAGTGTTGTTGACGTTTAACATTATTGTTTGTTTGACAATAGATTAGGCTATATCCAAAATGTAATATCACGATACTGTCCCGCCCAAAATATTGCAAAACACAATATTATCGTGTGTTTTTTGGGAGGGGTATTTTATTTTATTTCTTCCAAATGACATCAAATTTCTACGCTATAATGATAATTATTATTATTAACAGCCTAGAAATGTGATCTTACTATTGAAGCACTGGAGGAAACAACGGCCATTTGGTGTAATTTGCTCATTCCTGCTATTTCCAGAAAAACGGCTGATTATGGAAAAGGGAACCCACTTGAATTAAAAAGATAACATTTTCACTTCATGTATGATTATTTTGTGTTTTTCTTACTATCCTACCACTAGTCAATTACAGGTTTGTAAGTTTAAAAGCTTGTACAATTGTGATCTAAGCATCAATATCACGATATTTTGTGAACATCGCGATATTTCCCGCAATATTTCAAATACCGGCCCAAGCCTACAGTAGATATTGGATAATATTCAACCTCCTTCCTGTGTAGCTCCTGGATACTAATACAGATCCCCGGGTTACGTGTCAGACGGAGCCTTGTCCAAAATTCAATCGCGGATCTCAACCCTAATCTTTTCTCCTTGATCTAGTTTGCATGCGCCCTTACCTTGCCTGCGAACTGTGAACTCTTGTGCCTCTCCAAGGCATCACGGCGGCTTAGTCAGGCTCTAAAGGGGAACAACAGGAGAGGCGATGATCATTCAAGCCGCCGGCTCTCTATCTAGGATCCTGACTCATTCCTCCCTAATCAGTTCCGTGAAGTCGGCGAGCGGGGAAGACGTGACGCTAAGCGTGGCTTTCTGTTGCCGCGCGCGAGTGCATGAATAAATCACCGCCGTTCTGTATTCGGCAATGCTGGAGATGCATTGTTTTCACAGCCATGGTTAATGTCTTTGACAGTGAGGCAAATAATTAGAGTCTACCTGTTGCCTTCCCCATTTCCCCATCCTCTCATTCTTTGTGTGGAAGACGAGAGATGGAAGGAGTGAACAATGATTAATCTCCACTCCAGCAAATCCAAAATCAGCCACTGAATGCAAGGACTCTCTCACTTTATTGTGTTTATTCTCTAGCTCTCTCTCTCTCTCTCTCCCTCGCTCAACTAAATCCTACATCATCCACTAAATAGAAAAAGTTACAATAGAATTGCAGGTATTTATTCCTGACTGAATGCTTGTCATAGTGAGTTAGACAAGCTATTTTTCAGTACAACAGACACACTATGACTTTGAAATTTTCTTGGCAGGAGTTGTTAATTAGCAAATCATTGCTGCCATGTAAAACGTGAACAATTAACCCTCTATCCCCAGCAGATTTCTAGCACATGCCCACAGATTTTGCCATATAAATTTTATTCCAATGTGAATGCCTAAAAACAATATAAAAGGTTCGATTACAAGTTGTATTACTGTCAAAGACTACTGTTTTATGGTTCTGGACTTGAAATGAAACTAGACGTGAAATGAGAGTAAGCCTTTATTTGAATTATGAGACACAATTAGGATAATCTAACAGAACATGTTGCTGCTCTAGCAGAAATTGTCTGTTTTTACTTCTCAGTCTATCTATTTTTACATTACAAGTTACATAGCAAACCCAATCTGGCAGCTCTTAAACTGGCCAGCATTCAACTTGACTATGTGAACAATATCAGTGGAGATATCCCTCCTCCTCCTTTGTTTGGATATAAATTACATTGGATTTACACATCCCCATCTTACACATGGATTTCCGTTGCTATTTGTTCATTTCAAGTGTCATTATAAAATATTTTGGTAGCTGGTTAGCTAGAAAATTGCATCTAATCCAGCTAGCTTGCAGTAATAATTAAGTGGTTTTCTTTATTGTCCGACACTGTCATGCAAAGCTTCCCAGTTCTCTACAACATTTATTTGATAGACTACAGGAATAAATGTCTCCATAACGATGCTGGAGAATGCACCATTGTTGGGGTCAGTGGTAAGTTCTTAAGTTATTTTAGCAGTTTTTTTTCTGTTTATTTTCAGTTACCTAAATCAGTGATTCTCAACCTTTTTCATATCGAGGACCCCTAATTTAGTCCACATTAGGGCCACGGACCACCATTTAATGAGATTCTGTCATTCAAACCCAAATCTAACTATTTTTATTGTTAGATATGATTTTGTCCAGAATTCCATGACTATCTGTATTGTAGGTAGAGAGATAACAGTGAAAATATGATCAAAACAGTCATTCTTCTACATTTTCTAATTGTGTTAACTTAATGTAAATGAAATAATGGTGAAGTTTAACAATTCATCAATTTACGGGGACCCCCTGGAACCCCCTCAAGGACCCCTGGTGGTCCCCGGACCCCACGTTGAGAACCACTGACCTAAGTGACCTAATTGGCGCTTGCTATGTTAGCTCATCAAAACCATGTAACATTATGGAAGGTCGCCTGATACCAAAGCAACGACAAACTTTGTAGCTGCAGACCCATAGAACTTGAATGGATAGAACGGTCCTTCACTTTATGGAATTTTAAGAGTTAGTTGCTATGGTGACAATGGCAGTAAGGCCGTGAAGTCTGTCACACTTGCCTGAGAACTGTGCAGATATGTCTGTTGCACAAGTGCTTAGTCAAAACTCAACTGAAAGCTAACATTAGCGATAACATTAATGTAGCATTATGAAAGACTGTACTTTTCTCTCTAGCTCTTCCAGTCAAGATTAGCATGTTAGCAATCCATGGCAGCAAGGACACAGAAGCTGCTTTGGTTCTTGCTGGAAAACCTCTCAGCTCAGTGACTTGCTATAAGTCGGTTCATACAGAAGCTAGCCCAATGGTACACACTGCTCTGACCGTCCAGAAACATTGATTTGAAAGGGAAAGACCATTCTATCTATTCAAGTTCTGTGTGTAGACCACTACTCACAATCCTTCAGAACAGAGCCACCATCAACGAAGTTGCTCACAGTGTGAACACATTGTGAAGTTCACATTTGAGGGCAGCAGGGTAGCTAGTGGGAACGCCATCCTTCCCTCAGAGGAGTCATTCCTATGTTCCCAGGGTCCTATGTTCCCCAGATTTATATGGCACATAATGGGAACATGACAAAGGGTCCTATGTTCCCAGGGTCCTATGTTCCCCAGTTCTACATATGTGCTCTCCCAGGGTCCTATGTTCCCCAGCTCTATATAACACATAATGGGAACCTGAAAAAAGATGTTCCCCAGCTCTGTATTCACTTAATATGGTTAGGGTTAGGGTTTAGGGTTAGGGTTAGGGTTAGGGTTAAACATAGGACCCTGAGAACATAGGACCCTGGGAGAGCACATATGTAGAACTGGGAAACATAGGACCCTTGGAACATAGGACCCTTTGTCATGTTCCCATTATGTGCCATATAAATCTGGGGAACATAGGACCCTGGGAACATAGATACGCTCCCTGCAAAGCTTGTGTGTAGCCTCACTTTTATTTGGCTACACCCCAAATTTTAAAATTACAATGTGATTATATCCATACAGTCCTCTCACATCAACGTGGATATTATTTTTGTAGCTGAAGTGTCACTCCGTCTTTACTTGCTTTCAAGAAAATAACCTTTTTTGTGATGGATGGAAATCCAGCATGTGAGTTTGGCTGCTGGGGAAAAAGCATTTACTTCGAGCCAACGATTTACTACATGGAGGGCGCAACATGGCATCACATCCACATGTTCCCTAGTTTGATTAATTCCTGCCCTCACTATTTTGCACACACAATTTAATAATTGATTGGCAAATTAATTCACACAACACTTCAAAATAAAGATATATTTAGTTGAATAATGTTTTTGATGAGGCATGATAGTAAAATAAAACTCAGGGGATGACTTATGAAGGCATTGCCTGCTGACAACTCTTGCAGTGCAAGGCATTATTGTTAGTAAAAAACAATTTGCAAGAATATTGAGAGCTAATGGGCTCTACTGTCGTCGTTATGCAGGGATGTGATGGACTTTATAGTTGATCATTGCAAGGATTGCAATTTGTCAACACTAAAAGCTCTCCAACGTCATGTCTCAGAAAAAGGGTTAGTGCTGCTGCACTCTATATATTAACTAATTTGATGCACCTTTTATATCTAGGTGCATCAATAATCTATCATGCAACTCAAGCACTCAGTTTATACACTGCCTGTAAAGAGTTTGGACACACTACATCTTTATTGTCCCCCACCAAAGAGGGGACTATGGATCGGTCTCCGTTCATTAGTTTGTTTGTTTGTTTGTTTATTAGTTAGTTAGTCACACTGTAACATTGACTTTGTGCCACTAGGGGGCGGCATTGACAATGAATGGGGACTCAGTGGTAAAGCAGGTCATACAGTTAAAGTTATCATACAATGTGGGGGACAATGAATGGGGACTCAGTGGTAAAGCAATACAGTTAAAGTTATCATAGGTAACATAATAGTCTACACACGCTACACACTTGGAGACATCAGACTGGGTTGATGTGTTGAAGTGAGAGTCAATGGAGAATTTTTGGGCAAACCTCTAACCACAAGACACTGTAGTTATTGTACAGTTGTTGGACTGTTGTACTGTTATTGCATCATCACTGCACTACCACTGTGCCTCAGTGTTGACTACTTATATCATATTACCACTTACCTACTGTGCAATACCATATATCACTTATCATTTAGCATTTATATTATTCATAACACTCACGCTCCTTATGTTGTATGTTACATTGTATATTGTATTATGAATTGTATTGGAGTGTACATTTATTGCGTATTGTAGTTCTTATATTTTGTACTGTATTGAGTAAAAACAGGACAATTACAGTTACTACATTTCAAGATATAACTTGTAAGCCTAATGCTGAGGAGAGTAGGCAACAGAAATATATGGTCAATCTGTCCTTTCATTGTCCCACATGAAAATGCTGATACAATTTCACTCATATTTCAAGTTCACTCAGCAATCACTGACTGACCCAAGGGTGGAACTACATCACTGGTGGAGGACAACATGTTTACTATTTGCTTTTTTTTTTACTATTTTCCACATTTTAGAATAATAATAGACATCAACACTATGAAATAACACAAATGGAATTATGCAGTGGCCAAAAAAGTGTTAAATCAAAACTATCTTATAGTTTAGATTCTTTAAAGTAGCCTTGGAAGGTTTTGGAGGCTTTGGAAAGAAATTCATACATAGGCATCAACTTCTATATATTTGTCTAAGAAACTAATTTCAAGCCTTTAGATCAAAATGGCTTTAAGAGAATGAAAAACATAGCATATTCAGTGAGGTGTCCCCAAACTTTTGACGGGCAGTGTAAATCGTACACATTAGGGCTGAACGATTTTGAAAAAAATATCTAATTGCGATTATTTTTGACTGATATTACAATTGCGATATGATTTGCGATATTAGAGGGAATGATCATTTTTACATCATTATTCTCATTTTCATTGAAAAACGTATTAAAATGATTATGGTGTGATTTTTGCGGGGATCTGTACCAAACAAAGATGTTTTCTTAAGTCTGTAGAATATGATGTGTAGGCCAGGACATCTCTGCAGCACCACAATATTTACTTTAAAATGGTATTTTGACACACATTTCACCTTTAACAAATATTGCACCTCCTGTGATTTGAAAATTGCAGTAGGCCATATTGCGATTTCGATAAAATTTCGATTAATTGTTCAGCCCTAGTACACATGCAATATTTTGTCATGCGCACAAGTTAACTTTGTTCCCTACATAACGGCTGCTCCCAGGCTCCATACCAAGCAGTCGAATTCTCCGCTCTTCTCTGGCTGCGTGAGGCGGGGCCGACCGAGCCCAGACCGAAAGGGCCCCGGCCCACTTTGATCTGAGTGGCAGGCCGGAGAAAAACATTTGACTCCGACGGGAAAAAAAAAAAAAACACTCGCTCAGGGACAGTGCACCTCCTCATCCCCCCCCTCCACCCGGGCAGAGATGCGGCATGCCTGTCTGCACGCCTGAACGCAGTGTGTTCCCATCGCCGGCACTCGGAAACCACACGGCGAGCCAGCCGAAAGATTTCCTGTCAGGGAGAGAGAGAGAGAGAGAGAGAGAGAGAGAGAGAGAGAGGAGTGCGCGCTCCCGACCACCTCTCCCTCGCCTCTCGCCTCTACTCCAGCTTCTCGGGGATCTCTTAATGACGTTCCACTTTAAGCTTTCCTGTGACGAGTCAATCATGAAAGTAATAAAAAAAAAAAAAAAAAAAGCAAACCGCACTTGTCGTTTAGCAGCGGGGCTCTCCAAGTAATGTTTTTATTTCTCTCCTTTCTCCCCGCTCCCCGAATTGCCCATTTAAAAAAAAAAAAAAAAAAAAAAAAAATCCACGACCAGATTTTCTTTCAACTAAGCCGACGCGTCCCGCAGAAATCAGTTATCTATCATTCTCCAATGGTTATCCCTATCTCACATGGAGCAGTTAGCCGCCTCTTGTCAAACAGCAACACAGTTCTCTTTTTCTTCTTCCTCCCCCCCCCCCCCCCCCCCAAGGACCGAAGAACAGTGGGAATGCGCCAAATGACTTAATGGCTGCGTTTGTTCATTTTTTCCCCCCACCACAACGATATGAATTTTAGATGGCTCCTGTTTAATTTACCGCCGCGGAACAGGTGGTGTTAGTTGGGGGCCTTTTTTTTTCTTTTTTTTTTCTTCCCCCAGCAGCCTCTCTGTGGAGAGTGCGGTGCTCGTTTCGAAACTTACTTTATCGCACGGCACATGCAAAAAGGGGCTCCGGCATTCAACAGGTAATTAGAAATGCGAGGAAAACCCGAGGCAGTGGAAATCTCTCAGAGGCAAAGTCACCTTGGGACCTCCATCTGTTGAAGCATATGCTCCACGTACACCTGCCTTCAAGGAAAGCATAGGAAATAAGCAAAGTGCTGAATGCTGATGTATTATTACTCTTTTTTCTGTCTCCTCATCTCTGGTCTTTTCTATGGAGACCACAAGTCTTAGGGTGTGGTCACGCCTACAGTTTGCTTTCTTCGGTCCGAACTGTAGTGTAAAAGTTTACTTTCTTGCATTTTTGCATCTGGTTCATTTAGGTTCACACTGCCCAATTACAAGCGAACCACAGGCTTGTGAGCAAAAGTCACATGACACACAAGTAGCTCGTTTATTGGATGGAGTTTTGTTAACCTGTCATCTCGCCAGCAGCTTAGTAGTAGTATTAAGTCTACTTTAGGCAGGTAAGGGAACAAGTACAAGGGAATAATAGGGATATAATGATAATGAATACAGTAACAGATTACCATATGTAATGCCTTCATTGAATTACTAGAATGCTTAAAACAGACAACTGAATGGAATTAAATAATAGGTAACACTTTACAATAAGGGTACATTAATTAAGGGTTAGTTAATGCTTAATAAGCATTAACTAACCCTTAATTAACAGTTAACTAATGTGTCTGTAATCATTTACTAATGGTGTTCATGTTAACTAAGGTATTCATTTATACATTATTTAATAGTCATCTTTATAAACTGTTAAATGTATAAATGGTAACACTTTAGATTAGGGAACACATTAACTATTAACTATGGGTTTTCCCTCAATAGTTAAATAATTTCTCTCAATAATATGTGATACTAGCACCTAATAAGCTCCATACTGAGCAAAGCATACTAAAAGCTCAATTCATATGCAAAAACTTCTTTACTGACTGCTGTAAGCACTAATTAGGATGCTTGAGGGAAAAGCTATAGTTAAAGGGCATCTTCGCCGATTTTCAACCAGCTTTGTATCATTACAATGTCGGCAGTAGATGCAAATGAACAATGTTTAACTTCCCTCCATGTTGCCTGCAGCCAGAGCTCCCAGTTCATTTGCTGGCAAAACTTTGGAGCTCGGCCTTGGACTACAAACTACGTTTCCGCATTTTCTGTAGCGGTGCCTTCAAGGACGGTAAAATGTGGGTCTCCCAAAACACTCCCATCCCATGCTACGCTAGCGATAGGGAAAAGCAGACACTAATATATCATACTACTAAATACAAATATCAGTATATTTGGAAGAAAACTAGTTTCATGATACGAGGCTGAATATTGCGCTGTTGAATCAGACACGACAGAGTCTGGAAGAGGAAGCGACCACCGGACCGGAGCCACGTTTCAGCCGCAGCTAAGCTAAGCTAAGCTGCTAAATTTCTCCGTGATTCATCCAGAAGAGCTGAATCTAACACAAAAAACGCTGCTTTCTCTCTACTAACTTTGTCTTTGGTGCTACACTGACCGTGAGACGCACCGTCAGAGTCAGTGACGCGCGCAATGCATTCTGGTTGTTGTAGGATTCCCCCTTAACAGCGATATGAGGAATCTACAGCCGTTTTCTCGGTTTTCTCTGGTCATAGGACTCCAATTTCAAAAATAATTGCACATTTCTACTACACGGGTGACCTAGTTTTAATAAATCGTCATATTCACAGCAGTGAAATAGGCCTTTATGGGCTATACTTGTAGAATACGATTCTGCATAGGACACAGAATAAGTGGTTTGTGATGACTAATAATGAACCAAAACACTACTAATATGCATGTTAATAAG
>NW_027283427.1:0-44471 GCF_046629955.1 Centroberyx affinis | reverse complement strand
GCTCAGCTGATCCCATCAAAAAGAGAGAGGAAAGACAGAGAGGAGGGGTTGAGAGAGAGTGTGTGTGTGTGTGTGTGTTTGGAGTGTGTGTGTGTGTGTGTGTGTGTGTGTGTATGTGGGGTGATGATGGGGGGGGGGAGAAGGGGGATGGGGCCTTAATCCCAAACTCTAAATTGAGTTAATGTATTTGCCTGGTCTGCAACTCGAAAAGGAGGCCTGGGGTCCCCGAAGATCCTGATTAGGTGTCTAGTTTATCAGATGTGGGGAGGGGGGGGTGGAGGGAGGGGGGGGGGGTTGTTTGTACATGAGTAGAATAGCGGCTTTGTATGTTATATATGTGTGTGTGTGTGTGTGTGTTGTTGACAGGGATGGGTTTATGGGTCTGGTGCCACCCTCTGCCCCATGTCTCCATTCACTGCGGCACAATGTGTGTCTGTTGTTTTTCACTGACTCTTCCTTAATCCTATTAAGTAACGAAGTCAGCGCTTGGTTAAAGATTATTTTTTTTTAGCAGATTTACACAGTTAAGGATGTAAAAGATAGTTCACACACACACACACACACACACACACACACGGCTCAGGAAGAGTGTGTAGGGAAAGAGGGATGGAGCTGTGTTAGTTGTGTGGGATTTTTTCTGTTTTTACAGAGTCGTGTCTGATTCCTGCCTGTGCGTATGGTTTCACTCCCACTCACTGGTGTGTCAGTGCTGTTCAATGCATGGGCACACATTCTACCTCCCACACACACACATACACACACACACACACACACACACACACCTGCTGCTGGTCCCCTGCCATGCTGTCGCTCTGCAGCTCCGCAAGAAGTGAAGACACTCAGACGAGGAGGAGAGAGACGCTGGCTGGGCTTCAGGCGTTTTGCTCATGTCTTCTCTAATGTTAGAATAAAATAGAGTTGAGCCAATATATCAGGCTTATATTGGGCTTTTATTAAATATCAGATATGGGCCAGTCAGTGTCTCCACCTCTGACCTGATGGAGGTTCCTCCTGACCACAGATACAGAGAAACAGACTGGAAAACCTGACTTCTTTGCCCATTTTATTTCATTTAACAGAGTTTCTGTAATTTAATTCTTCATTTAAAAATTATAGCTATTAGTTCAATCTGGCACAACGCATCATCTTCCAATATTTCTGAGACTTATGTTTTGTTTTGAGTTGTCCCTGTCCAAAATAAACGTAATAAATAAATGTATTCTGAGTTTCCCTTGACGTTGAATGATGCTGTGGGTCTCTCTCTGCCTTAAAGAGCTGCTGACACTAACCAGAATCTCATCAGTCTGGTTTCAGTGGAGAGTTTTAGTGTCCCATGATGCTCTAAATGCTGTTTCAGAGGCTTTTCCACAATGATGAGAATAAATACCTGGGGGGAAACACTGGATACGTGCCATGTTTTAGGGTAAAAACTTGTCAAATGTATAGATATTGAATATTGGCACAAAATATCTGCTACCAGCACTCTAATACAAAAACATCTGCCCTCTAAAACCCATATCAGTCAAACCCAAGCATTAAATTCCTTCACTTTAATAATTACCTAATTGTGGAATTATAATATTCTTATATTCTATTCCTATAAACTACTTTGTATTGTACATGTAAAGTTACTTATAGATTTATTGCTTGATGAAGACCATGAAAATAAAAAACAAACAAAAACAAAAAAAAAACGCATGAATTTCTCATGTGGAGTAAACCACGTGATGACACGTCACATGGGCAATATGTGACACACGTGTGGTTTTGGAGCATATTCATGGTGTCACGAATGAACATGTGCCCCACATGTTATGCCATGTTTGTTATGTATGTTAACATGATTACTTGTGATAAAACGTGTACAAGTACAGATGTGGAAAACACGTTATCAAATGGGGAATTCATGTGTTTTTCCTGTCAACTCATTTCATTATGCTTGAGAGTTATTTTCCAGCGGCTCGCTGCAGCTCCCTCTCTCTTCTTTTGATGTTTTAATCTGTTTTAGCCTCGCCGTGTGGAAGCAGCGGGATCTGACTGATGCTGCTGTACGTGCTGACACTGATGAAAAATGATGATTCATGTGTTGCATCCAGTTCTGCATCCGTCCCCCTGCTGCTGCTTCTGGCAGTTCACCACTAGGGGGCGTCCGACTGCTGCACCTGTACTTCATATAGTCCTGACCTGACTCCTGAAACAGTCTGGAAGCAGAGGGAGGTGCAGAGGGAGGTTCAGTGGAAGTGGACTGTGGCCTGTTTGACTGAATGTTTATCATGGCACAGAAACACTGAGTCAGAACACAAAACAGTCAGTAGCCACGCCGTCCATTTTTATAATAAAATAATAATAACAATAATAATAATAATAATAATAACCATTATTTGTATAGAGCCTTTCATACACAACATGCAGCTCACAGTGCTTTTACATCAATAGAAGGCAGATAAAAGACAGATAAAAAGGTACAATTAATATAAAACAACAAGCAAAATGCATTGCATTAAAAAAATCAAATCAAGTAAAATAGAAAGATAAAAGAACACAACAAATACTCCCACTTTTAGATGCACATTGTGAGTGAACCCATATGTTTTTCTTTAATTTTCTTTTCCCCTGTCCTTCCTGATTCTACTCTTGATCTGATATTTACGTCAGATCTCACTGCCCAAGGCAGACGAGAATCATAGATTCTCCTCTTGGTCAAAATTATCTTCATATCCTCATTATAAATCAGGCTGCAGCAGCGGGTTCCCACACTTTTCCATGCCAAGTTCCCCTATTCATATCATTCTGTTACATTCTGCACAGCTAAATAGGCCTACACAGGCAAAGGGAGGTTTTGCATGTTCATATGTGCTGTCAGGTATTCATATTCATTAACAGCTGATTATAATTAAATGTCAGCAGCAGCCAATGAGCTGTATGGTAAAGCACCATATTGGCAGGAAATACATGTGGCATCATGGGAATACTACAGATAAGTGCTGACGATCTTAGGAACAGATTTTGTCTCAGGGAAACCCATCTGGGAAGATTTGAGATATTATTTAGTTCAGATACCTGCCTACACTGTTGGTAGACAGATACACAACATGGAACCACTTTCATATATTTGTTCAATGTGCAATGTCTAAAATTAATGGTGAAATTACTGTATTTATCATGCTGGTTTCCCCCTGCAGCTCCTGGCGGTCCTATATGATCCCATTCAACACAATAAATAATAACCTAAATGTATTAACAAGTGTGGAAGCTTCAGGATATTATCATCATCCACACATGGAAATGGGCCAAAGTGGGCAGCATATTCTCCTCCGTGAGATAAGAGTTTCCAATGAGCTTAGTTCATTTCACTTGGAAAGCCCCGGAGCGTGCACGCAGCTCATATGGCGCGCGGTAAGCCTCTTAGGAGCGCGGCCGCAGCAGATGTAGAGAATGCCAATCAGGAACTCCTGCTGAGCGGAGAAACCCGACGGCTGTCTGCCCGCGCGCTCAAACCCTCTGAAGCCCGTGTCAGTGTCACCTGGCGGGTCAATTTGTAGTAATAACAACAACAAAAAAAACACACCAGCAGAAACACACGGGTTGACAGGATGGAGAGTCTCCTGCGACTCTGAACCGATTCAGAACCAAAACCCTCCCTGCTTCTACCGCGGCTGAACGATGCTTCCTCAGGACATCGGGAAGCAGAAGCCCCCGCCGCGTGTCGGACCCGGTGTGCGGCACCGACAGCCCCCCGATCCCGCCTCGGCGCTGGAAGAACCGGGACTTCCCTCTGAACTCGAAGCGCAGGCGGTCCGGCTCCGTGCCCGAGCGCAAGGTGAACTGCGTGCTGGTGGGAGACGGGGCGGTGGGCAAGACGAGCCTCATCGTCAGCTACACCACCAACGGATACCCGACGGAATATGTCCCGACGGCGTTTGACAACTTTGCTGGTAATTTCCGAAAACAGTTAAACTTATTCTGTGTGCTGTTGGTTCCCTTTACGCGCAGCTTTTACGCACAAATGAGTTGATTAGAATGATTTGACTTTCTTGGAGTTGTAAGTTGTAAGTCAAGTAGATGCCAGTAGTTTTTTTTGTCACAGTGCTTGCAGATTGTGTTCATGCATGTCAGCGTGATGATCTTCAGAACATTATATCTTCAGAATAACATATCAGCTGTTTTTATCTCCTCAGCGATGGTTGTGGTTGACGGAAAGCCGGTGAGGCTGCAGCTGTGTGACATGGCCGGCCAGGTGAGCGTCTCCTCTCCATCAAATTTTTGGATATTTTACATACAGTAGTTCAGTTTGCTTACCATAACATAATGCCAGCTGTACCATGAGTGCGTGTATTTTTAGCATGGTGTCCTCAGTGGGAATCAAACCCTCAACCCTGGTCGGTGGAACATTTTAAGCCACATTTTAAGTTTACATCCTTCTCTCTCTTCCTGCTTTGCCATAACAATAGAAATGGGGGCTGGAGGATGGATCGAGCAATGTAAGTCATCAGTGGTCAATAACTAGTGTTCAGTAACTAAAGTGGTGCCACAGTTAGATGTGTTGCTTGTGCTGGTTTCCCCCCTGCAGGGCGGCTTCAGCCTGAAGTGCAATCCTTTAGGTTTAAGTTCCTGTCTGTTGCTGTTAGTCTCAGTCCTGATCCCAGAGTGACGTCGCCCCCTGTAGGAGTCAGCTGAGTTTGTGTTTCAGAGGTTTTTCCCCTCTGTCTCCTCTGTCTCCCTGGGCTCCATCGCCCTCTTTTGGCTGATTCTCTGATACCAAACATGCAATCTGCCCAACTTCTTATTCAACACACACCTTCACCCTTCTCTATATAGCCTCCCCTTTAGTATAGATCAGTGTTTCTCATCCCAGTCTTCAGTGACCCCCTGTCCTTTCTCATGCTCCTTATTGAATCAGGTGTGCAAGAGAGTTGGAGCTAACAGTTACAGGACAGGGGGACAATTTGAGGACTGGGTATAGATATTCATCAGAAAATAAACGATGGGTTTTGGTGGACATGACTTCACTTCACAAGATGAGAAGTAGATTTAGTGTCATCTTCCTTCTGCTCAAACACAAATAAATCTAAATCTGCATTTCATCTTTTGTATGGTGGAATCACCATACAAAAAAAACACAGAAACCCACTCAGTGTTTTCCATTGGATGTATTTGAGGTAGTAGTTTTCTCCCATTCTAACTTGGTCTCTCTCTCTCTCTCTCTGTCTCTCTTTCTCTCTGTATCTGTCTCTCTCTCTCCCTCTCTCTCTGTCTCTCTCTCTTTCTCTCTCTCCCTCTCTCTCTCTCTCTCTACCTCTCTCTCTGTCTCTCTCTCTCTCTCTCTACCTCTCTCTCTGTCTCTCTCTCTCTTCCTCTCTCTCTCTCTCTCTCCCTCTCTCTCTGTCTCTCTCTCTCTCTCTCTCTCTCTCTCTCTCTCTCTCTCTCTCAATTCAATTCAATCCAAGGTGCTTTATTGGCATGAAATACAAAAGTACATATTGCCAAAGCAAAGTCAACAAATTCAATTAACAGTAATCAAACTTAAATGTACAATTGATATGTACTATCTCTCTGTAATATGTCTCTGAGATGTAATACTGTATCTCTCCCTCTCTCCCTCTCTCTCTGTCTCTCCCTCTCTCTCTGTCTCTCTCTCTCTCTCTCCCTCTCTTTCTCTCTCTCTCTCTCTCTCCCTCTCTCTCTCTCCCCCTCTCTCCCTCTCTCTCTGTCTCTCCCTCTCTCTCTGTCTCTCTCCCTCTCTCTCTCCCCCCCTCTCTCCCTCTCCCTCTCTCTCTCTCTCTCTGAAGGATGAGTTGGACCGCCTCCGGCCTCTGTGCTACAGGAACGCCGACGTCTTCCTGCTCTGCTACAGCGTGGTGCGCCCCTCCTCGTTCCGCAGCCTGGCCGACCGGTGGGTGCCGGAGATCCAGCGGCACTGCCCCGGGGCCCCCCTGGTGCTGGTGGGCACCCAGCTGGACCTGAAGGAGGACGTCCAGGTGCTGATCCGCCTGGCGCGGGACCAGGAGCGGCCGGTGGGCAGCGAGGAGGGCCGGCGGCTGGCGCAGGAGATCGGGGCGGCGGGCTTCGCGGAGTGCTCGGCGCTGACCCAGAAGAACCTGAAGGACGCTTTCGATTCGGCCATCTTAGCCAGCGTCCAGCAGACGGACGGCGGCGTCCAGCAGCAGAGGCTGACGCTCAGGAGGAAGACGCCCGACAAGATCAAGAGCCTGTCGGAGACCTGGTGGAGGAAGATCAACTGTCTGATGGGAGAGCAGAGCTGTGAACTGAAGTGAAGTGAAGTGAACAGTCGTACGATACAAACCTGGAGCAGATGAGGTTTTCAAATACTTGGTGTGGTTTGTTTTGGCTTACAGTAGGTGCCAGATGGGTGGAGTTTGCCACACAGGAGAATACAAAGAGAAGCAGAAAGGAAGCAGCCTGGAGGTTCGACAGGCAGGTTTTTTGACCTGAAGGTTGCCAGTTTGAATCCCCTGACCGGCTGGGAGAATGTGGATGGGAGAATGTGGATGAGTAACTCTTCCTTCCTTCAACAAATACTGTCCAGGTGTCCTTGAGCAAGACACTGAACCATCGACCGCTCCAGTGCAGCTGCTCTGTGGTAGAAGACTGAGGTTGAACCGGGCAGCTGAACGAGTGTTTGATAGTTTGATACTGTGTCTGTCTTTCCAAAATAGCTGTTGGTTTCTTCAGCTGTGTGGGTTCAGATGAATCACGCAGCAACATTAGACGACACTGATTTGTTCAGCCATAAAAAGCCTCAAAAAAGAAATCGGGGCAGCTAAGATAGCAAAGAGTTCTTTAATAATTAGGCACGGTGTAAAATAGTGATGGAAAAAGTGCAAAATACCAACAGGCAATCTGTGTAGATAGCCTGTTGGTATTTTGCACTATTTTGCACTCATCAGCCAATCCTATGTGTTGTCTATTCAAGCCTTAAATGCCTTGTACATGATACAATATAAAATGGTGAAAAACAGATATTTGCACTGATGATGGCCCATCGTGCAAAGATCTATTTTTCACCATTTTGCATTTTCTGAGCTGTATTTTGCACCATGTCATCTTAAAGAACGCTTTTTGCTATCTCAGTTCCCTGATTTCTTATTTTTTTTAGGCTTTTTTTATGCCTTAGCATCAGTGTGTAGGTTCCTATGTTGTCTAATGTACTGGTCAGTTCCCAGTGTGAATGTGTGAATGTGAAGCAGGGTGGAGCTGGAAACGTGTAAGAGCCCAATCCCAACTTGGTTAAATCCCTGGATAAATAAAGACAAAAAAAAGTTAAAATAATCACAGGAAACTAATCAGTTTAGTAGACTTTTCTGTGGCTAACATATCTGACACAATCTGAACTGTCCTGATGTGGTAAACTCCACCCCTCTCATACTCCCAGTAGGTTAAAACAAACGCTATGAATGTTATTTGCCCCAGGTTTGGTTTGCTGTGAGAAGTCCTGTCCAACAGACTGATGGAGATCTTAACCTGAGAGACTGGATCTGCATTTTGCGTCACTTTTCCAAAAATCGATAGTACTTTGTATTGAACTTTGTGTAATTATTAGTGTGTAAGTTATTTATTTATTTATTTTGACTTTTATCGCCATCACTGATCATAGTATATGTTCAGAAGCCTTGACTAAAGCTCTTTAACAATTATATACAAGATTTTTCATTCCAAAATAAAATGTCCAACATTTGAAAAATCGATCTCTGGCATGAAGATAATCCCATGATTGAATATTGTTTTGGTTATTAGCTGTCTTGAGAGCTTTGCTCTCAAAATAGTAGCATATAAGTGGATGTAATTATCTTTGTGTTGTTTTTGTTTTGTTTTTTAATGTTGGGCAATAAACATCAAGTAGCAGTTTTTCAAAATAGTTACAGAGCATTTTGGACTGAAAGCTTCACATCTAAACAGACTGAATGGATTTCTGTGTTAGTGTAGTCTGTTCATTGGGCAGCAGGGAGTGAACTGATGAGTGAAGTGTGTTGTCTGATGAAAGACGAGTCAGCACAAACTGTAACTGCAAAGCAAAGACCAATAAACTTCATCTGCCATTTTGACAAGAAAAACATGAAAGTGGTTTACTAACTCCATAGATGTAAACAAACACAGACATCCTGCAGCTTAACAAACTAATCTGACGAACTCCATTCGAACAAATGTTAGGAGTCTGGGGAACTAACTTGCAGTAAAGGTGCATGGGTCTGTCTTACTGTTGACTGATAGAATTACTCGTCAGACTTTGGAGGGCGTTTGTGAAATTTTCAAGTAGGAAATGAATTTTTCCGATATATCCAATAGCACATGAACGCCCAATTAGTTATAGCCTACAAATATTTGTCAGAGGCAGAGCAGAGCTGCTGGAGCCAGAAATAATCTCATTGGTTGAGTTAAACCTCAATGGTTTACAGTTTATAAGAGTGTAAGTTAGCTAGCTAAAAGCCCAGAGAAGCTAAAATGATAAAGCCTATCTTTACTAAGAAAATGTAATCAATCCATACTAAGTTATCTAGTTAGCTAGTTAGCTAGTTGACCTTCCAAGATCAAACTAGCCATACTAGCCTATAGCTCTCTAGTTAAGCTAGAGACATCATGAATGTCTGGTGAATGCATGATTGAAAAACAGAAGTCACTGCCATTCATATTTGTATTTATATTTTGTCCAGAGTTCATTCTTTGCCATTCAAGTTTAACAGCTAAAAACTGTGGTACTTTGGCTCCGCCCATTGAGATTTAACTCAACCAATACAATTATTTCTGCCTCCAAAGCAGTTCTACGTTCAATAAATGTTTCTATCTGCAGCTAATCGCCTCTGTAGTCATTTCCCAGACAGAACAGACAGAGGAACATGGATGCAGGCAGAATGTAATCAAAATGCCTCAAAGTCTTTATTTTACCCCACCAATACCAACTTATAAGAAACATTACAAGCAAACTCTTCAGCAGCCTGTCTGGTTCTTCAGTGCACTGGTCCCTCAATTCTGGTCTTGATCTTCTACCAAAAACCAGGACATATTTACAGGAGGGATGATAGGGGTCAGGTGCTGTTGATTGTCTCATCAGCTGCTCCCCAGCTCTCTCCTCCAGACCAACTATCAACCCAGTCCAACCGGAGCATAAAAATGTGTCTTCACCTCTCCCACAACACGTTTCTTGTCTTGGTCTTAAACACTTCAAGAAATCAACTTCAGAGTCAGAGGGAGAGCGTCTCTGGGTCAGGCGGCCTCTAATCTCGGGCTAAGCTGCAGATCTGATCCTGATCCAGAGTCTGTTTGGTGGAATTTCTCCAGCCGCAGCCTCCTCTAATGGGAGCAGACAGGACCAGCTGGACTGGATTAGACCAGCAGATGGAGCCTGATTCACTCAACATGCAGGCCGTCACAATCCCCCTCTCTCTGGATTTATCTAGTCTATATGTGCAACTAAATTTAACTAACCTTCACTAAACTCATTTTGACTTAACTAAACTAAACTAAACTAAATCAAGTGGTTAAAAACAGTTCAGGGTCATGAAAAAGACAGAAAACCAACATTATAAATGGATACACAAGAACAGAAGTGTTGAAAAGGTATACAAAGAAATCTATAAATGGAATTTAAAAAAGAAACTGTGGTCACAAAACTTATTCAAAAGCAGCAATAAAAATGTGTGTTTTAGATTAAGGTAAGTGAGGTCATTCCACATCTCCACCTTACAGTCACTGTGCACACTTCATGCTATAATACAAGGAATAATGGTCATCAAATCAAATCTAGTTTGACCAGACAAAACAATGTGACTGAAAGTGTCTTGCTTCAAAAACCTGCTTAAAAACAGTTCAGGGTCATGTAAAGAAAGCCAGCAACAACAAAAACAAGATATTCTGCATCATAAAGGGATGCAAGAGCAGAAGCAATGTTTAAAAAGTCTAAAAAATATGAACATGTATATATAAAACACCCTGTGATACTATGAATAGGAATAAACAAGTGAAGGAAAATGAATGAATGAATACATTAGTTTAATTTAGTTTTTTAATTTAGTTTAGTTTATTGAATAACTTGTTTTTACCATACTTTGTTATATAAATGACTGAATGAATAAGTGAATGAATGAATTAATACATATAACAAAATATGGTTAAAACACAAAAACAACTTATTCAATCAACTAAGCTAAATTACAAAAGTCTTGATCAGGCATACGAGCAATTAATCATCTGATGAAAGGTTAAATTTTCAGTGATGTGTCTCTTTAAGCAGAGGAATGAAACCCAGAGGAATGAAACCCAGAGGAATGAAACCCAGAGGAATGAAACCCTCATTACAGTCGGATCCAGAACCAGAATCACTTAAACTGACAAAAAGTACAAAACAAAAAGGTACAGGACTTAATTCTGGTGGCATTGTTGCATTGTAGGCATACGGATAATTTCCAAAGTAACACTTCACCTACACAGTAAAGAACCCTACATATCCATATTTATGCATATGCAATACACACAACAGACCATATGAAAGTTTGCATGGTTGAAACCTGGGTAACACTTTACAATAAGGGTCACTAAGTTAAGGGTTAGTTAATGCTTAATAAGCATGAACTAACCCTTAATTAACAGTTAACTAATGTGTAATTTACTAATGGTGTTCATGTTAACTAAGGTATTAATTTATACGTTATTTAATAGTTTATAAAGATGAGTATTAAATAATGTATAAAATTAATAGTTAACATGAACACCATTAGTAAATGATTACCAGACACATTAGTTAACTGTTAATTAAGGGTTAGTTAATGCTTATTAAGCATTAACTAACCCTTAACTTAGTGACTCTTATTGTAAAGTGTTACTGAAATCTGTTGATGTTTTATTCATTGATTTTTGCAATTCATGAAAGTCATTTACTGAAGGTTGTAGGGTGTTTTGATTTAACACTTAAAGACGTTCCTCAACAGAAGTAATTTCCCTCGTGTTGTGTGTGTTGTGTGAGTTGTGTGTGTTGTGTGTGTTGTGTGTGTTGTGTGTGTTGTGTGTGTTGTGTGTGTTGTGTGTGTTGTGTGTGTTGTGTGTGTGTTATGAGCTTCATCGTCTCCAGCAGCTTCCTTCCTGCCTGGAGTCTCACTGACAGCAGAGTTCAGGTTAAAGGTGAACTCACTTCACCCGATCTGATCTGATTCCCCCACACTGACACTAACAGCTTGAGGGATTTGAGCGGACAGGTGTGGCTACCTCTGAAGGCGTCTGGCTAGTCCGACTAATCACCTCAGTCTCACGTTCACTGACTAGAGGAGTGAGTGTTCCTGCAGCCACAGATCCTCCTGACTTAACAAAATAAAACTCAGTATTTCCCTGTATGTGATTACTGTTTATGCACCAATGGTTCTGATTTGCATTTCAATTTTTCTTTGTTTGTTTGTTTATTAGATTTTTTTTCTTTTTCTCTTATTTTGTATGCCTCCTTGAGGGCACTTGCTTTTAATCTTTGTGAGATTGTTTTGTTTTGTTTTGTTTTTATCATTATTATCGTATATTGTTTTCATTTTATGGTAATTAGGTGAGATACTGTAAGACCCTCTGGGCTTTTTTTCCTCACCTGCATTAGCTGCATGTTGAGTTGATTTGTTGTTCTTTTCTTTGTGCGAATTAAACTACAACTAAAAAACGCAATTCCTTTAGCTCTTATTTCAGCATTTTTAATTACCAGATTGTCCTGTAATTGTAAAGCTCAAAGCAAAAAATCAAACTAAACTGCAATGAGATTCAAAGACTGTGTTTCCAAAAAGCTTCAGGGTAAATTTGGGAGTGGGTCGCTTTGGGAGATCCAGGCCAGTGCCATGGAAGTACAGTAGTATACTGTATATTATCAATACTGCAGGCCAGTACTGCATGAGGAGAAATGAAACTGGTAGGGGAGAGTGGGGCAAGTTGTCACATGGGTAAGTTGTCTCAGTGGCTTTATTTCTGAAACTAAATATTTTAGAGACTAAAGTCCAATAACACAAATGTTTACTTTCTTAACAAGAGCTTAACTATGTTGAATACAACAGTCTAAGTCAAAACACTTCAACATTTTTGATACCTAAAAGTAAATAATGAAAATCTTGGTGTTTTTCTTCTCATTTTTTTCTTATAAAGGAATCAAAATAATTATACACTGTGACACATAAAAGCAAGGGGCAGCTATAACCTGATAATACATTTGAATGGTTTAGTGGAGCTCTGTGCTCAGGGAGGGGACCTTGGCCAGGAAAGCCTGGGTGGGGCATGTTGTCACATTGATTTTGGGGCATGTTGTCACATTGATTTTGGGGCATGTTGTCATTACTATCCAAATTGTTTTTTTTGTTAGAAATAGCTTTAAATTAATTATTTTCTGAATAAATATGATTTGGTACTTGAACACACAAACCTTTGGTTCATGTAGCAAGTGGCCTCACTGCTGGACCAGACTCACATACAGTCACAGAGGCAGATTACTATTATTACTGTTTTCTTTAAGTGACTAAGAAACCATTTTACATAATAAAAAATCAAATTAAATGTGTATATATTAGCCTACATGTACATTAATATCATAATGTTAGAAATTGTATCAGAACTTTTGCTTCCAGTAAATATTCAAAATGTAAAAATGCCATTTGTAGAGAAGACCTTAATCTAGCTAGAAAAATATATATTGTATCTCAGTAGTAAGACACTGCTGAGAAATATACCAATGAGTAAAAAGTGTGACCACGCGCCCTGGTCTCCCCTATTTCTGTACTTTGCTGTGAAAATTCCCAAGACAGCAGACAGGGAGCAGCGCTGTGAAGCTTCTATCTGCCATACTGAAGCTTTACCACTAGAGGACACTGAAACACTGCAGATACTGAATCAGAGCCTGTAGGAGCTGCTGCCTCTATAACATGGAAGTGAGGAACACATAACCAACAGGGGGGGGGTGGAGGTAGAGGGGGGGATGGAGAGGGGTCCAGGGGCCACGCTGCCCCAGGAGGAGATGTTTTGGAAAACATCTTTAAAATGTTCAGTTCTGGTGACATTTGAAAGGAGGACTGAGTCAAATCTGAACTTTATCCCTGATGGTCTCCTGTACAGTATATTTGCTGTTAAGGGAATCCATGTTTCTGCTGCTCAACATACTCTGGGCTGAAATATCAAGTTCCTCTTCATGAATGATGGAAGTAAGAAAGACAGCATGATATGTTCATTGATGGGTTTTATATTTAATGTTTTTAAATGTATCGGTCTGGTTTTTGGAAATGTTGAATGTGGTTTTTCCTGCAAGAAAATAACTACAAAACCACATTACACTTTCAGTATAAGGCTCTGAAAGTTGTAAAATGCTGACACTTGATAACTAACCAACTCCCCTGTCCTACAGTGAGCTGTGAGTATTTGTAATCATAAAAAATCTCATAATTTCTCACCATTGCTCTCTGAATGTCTTTGGAGTTGAGATGCATTTTCTTTTTATACAGCCAGGAGAATCAGCTGAGACAAAGCCATGCTGCTATAGTGTTAGCATTGCATTTCAATATACATACATACATACATACATACATATATAACAGTGGGATGTAACAAAGTAAAAAATACTTCATTACTGTACTTAAGTAGGATTTTCAAGTATCTGTACTTTACTCAAGTTTTTCTTTCCCTGAAGACTTTTTACTTTTACTCACTACATTTCAAAAGAAAAATCTGTACTTTCTACTCACTACATTTTCAAAACTCATTACTCTTGGGAAATCATCAACTGATTTTCAAAAAAAAAAAAAAAAATTTCCACATCAGACAGCTTTCCATCCCGGAAGCAGCTGATCAAAAGCCAGATGTGATTGGCTGCTTGTTCAGCAAAGTGACACCAAAAAGGAAGGAAAGGGAGAGAGAGAGAAGCAACATGAAGAATTAACGTTTGTGATCTGAGCTGCAGACTCTTTCTCATCTGTCATTCAGAGGAACGCTCAACAGAGAACCAGTTTAGAACATTAGAAATGAATTTTGGAGAACGACTTTTACTTTAATACTTTGAGTAAATTTAAGGTCATGTACTTTTATACTTTGACTTGAGTAAAGGATTCGATGAGTATTTGCACTTTTACTTGAGTAAGGAATTTGTGTACTTCTACCACCTCTGATATATACATACATACATACATACAGTACAACGGTCATTTGGTGAACACTTTTAACCAAAGCTTTCAATTCCATGAGGGCTTTCAGTTTTATTCCAGCGTCAGTGCCTTGCTTTATTCGTAAATTAATTCCACAACTAGACTACTATTCACATTTGCCCTTTTTTAAACAAGGATAGTGTCAACTGTGCTTTTAAACTCTTCCCCTACAAGTGCCATAAATGCACTCAAGCAACTATTTAGCAAATCCCACATGCAGCCAGTGTGGAGGATTTGGGGACGTAAAAGCGTCTGGTCAGAGGCAGCAGACGGTTATGACGGACATACAGCAGCTATTTCTGTCTCTCCTCTTCACTGCCCTCTTGAACTGACGACCTGCTTAGCTGAGTGAGCCTGAGTCAGACAGACAGACAGACAGACTTTCACTGGAGAAACTGTCGCCCTGCTGCAGTTTCATTCAAACACCGCTGCAGTGAAAGAATCTTTTTCCTATTTATTGATCTGTCAGTTCTCTTCTGAAAGAAAAAAAAAATCATAAATTTGATTTGTAACAATTCACTGTACGCGTCACCTCAATTCAAATAATACTTTCATTCAATGTTTTAAAAAAAACATTTTCACAAAAATGCCTTTGCAGGGGGCTGATCTGTACTAAAAATTACTAAAAAATTGACATTAGCAAAAATTAAAATAAACATCAGTAAATACAGTATTTATGATTTTAAAAAATAAATAAGAATTGTCTCTTAGACTATTTTAGCTACTTCCTGGGTGCATTTACACAATATCAGAACAAAAAATACCAATTTTTCTATTTTTTGTGGCACATATGTCACTGTCTAAACAGGGAAAAACAGACTTAATGTAGTTTCTCTCTATTTAAACAGAAGATCTGATCTGGGCTGCAACGATTTAAATATCAGATCTTTGTGTCTGTGTAAACCAAGGCCATGTTGCTTAACACACCTGTCTCATACAGTTAACCCTTTAATTCAGTCAGCGCAGGGCTGTTTGGGCGGAGAATCACTTGTGTTGAGTTTTCTGAAGCTCTGAACCGCTACAACCAGACCTGGAGTTCCTCAAGGCATCGAGTCTGGCTCACTCTCATTTCCCAGTGGCTTCAAACAGAGGCTGAAAATGTCTGGATGATGGAATATTTTGAAGAAGAAAGTATTTTCACATTGGGTCTCTGGCTTTCATACACACACACACACACACACACACACACACACCCTCTCAGCCCCTGCATTTGGGTATTTCATGGCTGGGTATTTATAGACGGTGCAGCACGGCAGGGTTAGGAGAGCTGCATGCTGGGAAGGCCTTTTGTCTGAGGCAAAAGGTGAATTCTGTCAGACTGGCATGCCTTCTGTATCCTGTCAGCAAGTCAGAGTGGCGTCTGAACGCAGTGCAGAGCCTGGTCAGTACAACCTGTCGCTGGAGAGACACTTAGACACTTGTCCTTAACTGGAGAGGCTGGAGAGGGAGAGGGAGGTGGGAGGGTTTTGGGGGGGGGGGGGGCAAGCCAGGCAGAATGAATGAGTCTGGTTGACTTCAGTGATTTTGTCCCCCATGCTGAAACATGGGGAGGGACAATACTGTATATTTTCCCCGGTCCCTCTGTCCTGCACAGTATCTCAGACACCACTGTTCAGATTTTGCTGAAACTTCAGGGAATGGCACGTTTCATTGCTCTGTGCTGACATGTTCAAAGTCACACTGATTGGCCTCAGGGGGGCGCTACAATGTTTGTTTAATTGTCTGAATGTCACGCGAAATATTGCAGATTGGATTTTCACAAAACTGAAAGAGTAACTAAACCCAAATCTGTGTAAAGCCTGACATCTAATGGTAGTAATTGTCAATAATTGTTGCCATCTGCTATTTGCTGATCTTTGGTGCCAGAAGGTGACATCACCTGGTACCTGATCGATCAAAGATCAGAAAAATCTGGTTATATACAACAACAACAACAACAACAAACAAGCACTCCAAATCAACATAGTACTCCACATCTCCCAATAATAATAATAATGATGATGATAATAAAAATAATAATAATAATAATAATAATAATAATGATAATATATAAAATAATAATAAACATTACTTATATAGCACCTTTCTTAAACAGAGTTTACAAGGTGCTTTAGAGAATAAAACAAAAGAAACAGAATACAATAGTAAAACAAACATACAATAGTAAAAATGAAATACCATGACAATAACAGAATGATTAAAAGTAAAAATTAAAAAACAAATGATGGGACTTCGTAAAGGGTCGTAGCTAAATTAGGTCCTTACATGATCACGAGGATAATACTTTTATCAACTGGCTTATCTACATTTCAGGAATATTGAATAATAAACTTCAAGTTTATATTTTCTTTTTTTACTTTTTCCACTCATCCTGCCATGTGGGACGCTGACTTGGCAGACCGGAGCCACGGCTCCTTAAGCAGCCAAATGCCTGCTGAAGTGGCACCGAGCCCGCGGCTGATGATGTAACATTCAGGCTGATAACAGTTCTCTGCTTCCCTGGAGCTGCTGGTCCTGGTCAGACAAACCTGGACCAGACTCAGTGAAACACCAGGAGCAGCGTTATACCGATATATCCGCTTGCCAATACTGGCCTGCTAAATCTTTTTCCTGTCACAGATACTCTGCTAAACGTCATCTTGTGTATTTACCTTAATATTGTCCTCTGGTTCTGTTTTTAATAGGCTGTTTGCTTTTAATTTTGAGTCAACACGAATGCCATCTGGCCAGGGAATACTGATGAAAACTAGTCTTTTCAGCTAAATCTGGCACAGTTAGAGAAATGCCAAATATGTGAGAACGAGCCAAACTAAAGCCAAACTATCAGATAAAAATAAGTTTTGAGCATAATGTGCAGCATCAAGCCAAGTATTTGGATTTGGAGTTGTCCTTTACCACTCCACCATGCTAAAGTATAAAAGTAATAATAACCTTTATTTCTATAGCACTATTCTTACACAAAGTACAAAGTGTTTCATAATTCCAAGTATGAAAACACACACACATATATACACAAATAGGGCATACATAGACAAACATGAGACATACACAGGGAAAGTTACAAGAAGCAGCAAATATGGACAAATTAGATTAAAAAAAACTTGTACAAACTTGGAATAGACATTTGGCAGGTAAACAACCTGTATTTGGCAAGTTTTTTGTATTCTAAAAAATACTTAACTGATAAAAATTATGAGTCTTACATCTACAGTAGAGACAGATAGACAGACAGACAGATAGAAATATCAAATAACATCAGACACAAATTAATAACTATTCAAATCTGATTTATTCACAGCAATGCTTTATAGTGGATGAAAATATATATCATTGTGCATGTTTTCAAATACAAATACAGTGACCAAAAATGTAAACGTTGGTGGAAATAAAACAGTCATGATTAAATATTCTAACGTATGATAGATATTTCACACCACATGGTATCTTACGCCAACCCACACTAGGAAATAACTCAAAGCTTTAGAAGAGACAGCGCAAGCAAACAAAACAGTTACTTTCTCCAACAGCACATTTTCCAGACTCCTTAAATATCTAATTTGCTTACAATTACATAATATCAGTCTTCGATCAAATACCGTTGGCAAATAATTCTTAGCGTTTGATTTTTATCTATTTGCAGTATCTGATGGGTGGGATTTCCTATAATTCCGATTCCAATGGAAAAACGAACTTTCTGACACTCAAAACCCGACCCATCTACTACCTAAGTAAGGAAAAACAAACCACAAAAGTATTTGCAAATATCATTTAGCGTACAGATTATCAAGCCAGTTCTACTAAATACAGACCTTATGTTGCATTTAATGTCACATTCTTTCTACCTGAGGTGTTTCCTGGAATGAGCAGGTGTTTGTTTTTCTGTAAAGGGATTTTCCACAAGGCCTTCAAACAGGCACAGGAGCTTTTTGGTGACATCTAACAGTCCTTTATTATAACATGACATCAAGTGAAGAGTTCATTTTCAGCATACGTGTTCTGTATATCCATTTTGAAGAAAAATAATAATAATAATAATAATCTGCAGTTCATCTTTTAATATTTCAAAAATATAAAGGATTCAGTCTGTAAAACCGTTTTCATTTTACCAAACCAGTTACTTAATTTGTTTTCATTTTGTGCTATTGATCATTTTGTAAGAGTAGGTGACAATTTCTTCTAAATGTGGAGATCTCAAACCTGTTTAATATCTCACGGTATTTTAAAATATACGATTTCTCCATTTCCATGTTTCATCACAGTATTCATAGAACAATCATACGGTACTTTAAAGTAATAATCTGCGACATTGTCATATAAATAAATGTTAATTTTGTGACTCTCTATCTAAGACTGATCTAACACAACAGTGATCCAACCTACATTCAGTTCATAAAGCTTCAACAGAAAATCCAAGCTCCGCCCACACTGTTTGATTGACAGGTGATCTGTGGGAAGTGCAGTGATCATATAGGATGCTTTTTTAACCCTTTGTAACCTTTTTTTTTTAACGCTTTTTTATTCGTTTCATGTTTTGGCCACGGTGCGTTTTGGTGCACCACAAGTTGAACGTTCTTCATCTTCAGCCACACTGCATTAAGTCAGTGCCAGAGAAAAAATTAGCAGCAGTTAGCAAAAATTAGCAGCAATTAGCAAACATTAGAAGGGAAAGTAAACATACCCAGTGAGTAATGTTAACTTTAATGGAGTCCTCATCCTCTTCTTCAAGCACAAGCAGAGCAGTCACTAACTTTCTCTGGTCCATTTTTATTTTCAACAGTGTTATCCCCTTTGTTAATTCAGGTTAGCTGGCTAATGCTAATGCTCTAAGGGGAATGCTCTAACGCTGCTTGTGCCCTCTTGCTCTCTCTGTGGCTAGCGATGCTCACAGCTGAGCTTTGTGTTTGAGCAGGAGAAAAAAGAGAAGAGCGTCCTATCTGACCACGGCCCAAACACCACAGCAGTGTTAGCTTAGCACCAAAGATGAGCCCACAGAACTTGAATGGATAGAACGGCCCTTCCACTGTTTGCTATGGTAATTTAGCTAGTTCAGCATAAAATGGCGATTATGGAATTTTAAGAATTAGTTGCTATGGTGACAACACAAGTCTGGACATTAAGGCCGTAAAGTCTGTCACACTTTCTTGAGAACTGAGCAGATGAGATCTGTTAACAAACTGTCAAAACTCAACTGAAAGCTAACGTTAGCGACAAGGCTAACGTAGCTTCATCACAGACTGGACTTCTCTCTCTAGCTCTTCTAGTCAACATTAGCATGTTAGCAATCCATGGCAGCAAGGAGACAGAGAAGCTGCTTTGGTTCTTGCTGTGAAATCTCAGTGACTTGCTGTAAGTCGGTTCATACAGAAGCTAGCTCAACAGGTCTCATAAAAATGGCCACCACTCCAATCGTCCTGGAACATTGATTTAAATGGGAATGACTGTTCTATCCATTCATGTTCTGTGGATGCGCCAAAACAAAAACAAGAATGTCTTAGATTAACACTTTAAAGTACACAGTTACTCCGTTTCATGTTCCTCCACAGTATCGTTACGACACCACAGGGGACTTTAAAGGAAAGCTCGCCTTCGACTGTTGGCTGCTGACGGTGTAATCTCCTTACAGTGAACCTCCTGCCTCCAGTCAGAGGGTGACCCTAACCCTAACCCTAACCCTAACCCTAACCCTAACCCTAACCCTAACCCTAACCTGGGCCACCAGCACACTTTAAGACCCCCGGGACACACAGGGAATCGGCTTAGATTGTACACGCTGAAGACTGTTAAAGCCACGGCCACTTCTGTGTTAAAATAAATAAATGACTGGTGTTACACAAGGTGAGCTGAGAGACGCTCTACACTCATTTCAACACATCCTGTCCGGTTTGACACGACACACATTGCGTGTTTCTTACCAACAAACAGATTCTGAGATACTAAATATGAAGCATTTCAATCCAAAACGCGTTATAGACGTTTTAGTAAAAACTTAATTGGATGAAATTCATCAGTTATGATTTCTCCAGATGATGGATATGTGGAAAGAAACTCTTCACAACTGCTTGCTGGAAAGATTTGATATTTCAAAAAGACGGTCCTCTGAAAGGTAGGCTAATGCTTTTGTAAATAAAGGGCTTCAATAATAAACCATAATAACTAGTGTTCAATAGGAGTTTTTCAAGAGTTTTTTAGATTGAAGCTGCCGATAGCTGATATTTTGTGCCAATACTGATATTTAAATTGAATTTTCAAGCCAAAAAATTACATGTATTCAATTCTCACAAAATTTCAGTTTGTTGGAGTACGCATAATATCTTTAAATGGTGGATATGTAATTTATTGATCAAACTTTTCATATGTTAATAATATATAATATAATGTACTAATATACTGTATATTGTGTTGGACAGTAACACCAGAGTGTGTTGAGCCTGACTGGACCTGCGTGTTGAAAACGAAGCGTCTCACAGCATGGTGAACGGTGGAAACAAACTGGTGAGTACCAAAATAGTTTTGCACATTCTGAGTGGAGAAGTAAAGCCTATGTGAATAAATAAAACATTCTCATTGAATTCTATGCATTCAATTTAAAAAATATAGTCACAGAATTTACATATTAAATACAACACGTCATCGCCATTACGATAGCCCTCAATTTCAATCACAAGATTCGACATTAACATCACGATCCAGATACAATCATTAATTAAGTCATTCTAAGAACGATCAGCAAAATTATCGGTGAAACGAGTGAAACTGGAGATCAAAAACAAACTGTGATGAAAGGAGCGTTACCTGGACCACCACTTTACTACAATACTGAAGCCTGGACTTGATGCACTTTCTTCTCAGCCAAGTGAGTCTGATGTGATGGAATAAGATGAAGTTTAAAATGTAAATGTTCACCGATACACAACACTGTTGAAAATGCAATTAGGCGATGAATTTATGTTAAATTATGAAATATATACACATATATATATATATATATGTGAAAAAAAAGGGATGTGACACCTCTATTGATAAGTCCTCACCTTTTGAACCCGAAACAAATAAACATTTCCTTTTTCCCATCATCTCATCGCTGGATAACAATGCCAATATTAAAGGGGAAATAGATTTTTAGGCTGGATTTCTGATAAGTAGAAAGCTTTCCACCATTTCAAGCAACGTAAATCAACAATGTTATAGCGTTGCATTTTTCTTAATCTCACAAAGTCATAACTCAAAACTACTAAAACAGTAAAAAGTCTTGGAAACTTTAAGGGAAATGTCTACTTGTCCAAATAACACCCTAAAACTTGAAATTAACAAAATTCCCCTTTAAAAGGAAACCTTGGTATTTTGACTTATAGTCTATTTTTGTTCACCAGCCACACTGGTCTGAAAAATAAATTTTGCATTTGCACTGCAGATAATGGAAAAGCAGCATGTTAGTATTGCAGGTATTCCTCATCGAGCCAATGGATACCAGAAGCTGGAGGCTTCTGTTATAGAGTCACGAAATCCGACTCCACAATGTGCCAAGCCTGAAGAAACACAAGCTAAACTTCAAAATGCAAATGTTTCCCTTTCACCTTCACTGACTGGAATACAATTAAGACTGAGGAGATTATTTGCACCGTTGAAAATAAAGCTAGAAGATTATTTACCCACTGAAAATACTTGATTTTACTGATAAATCATGTCTTTCTATACTTTTTTTTACTATGCCACCTAGCAGAAGCCTCTCCTAATCAAAACCCAGGCCATGGCAATAGATTGAATAATCTGTAGCTCCAAAAATACTCAAATATCAAAAATATTCCGCTGTTTGGTCCTTCCAACTACCTCATTGATTCAGACACCTTGATCTAAGTTATAAATATGTGCAGCTGCCTTTGTGATAGAATTCAAAAAGAAAATATTAACTGTCTGAAAAGCAAACGTAAAGCACAGCAATGTGTTTTCAGACCTTCATGCTCGGAAACAAAATACATTCAAATAGTGATCTAGATCTGTAGTGTAGTTTAGTTTTTAAAAAAAAGCTTAGAAAGAGTTATTCACTCTATAGTTTGACTATTCGTTGTGAAACAACAAATGCAGCTGTCCAGAAACACGGAGCCAAAGAAAAACCATTTCAAGCACTCACATCTCAAACAATTCTAGGCTGAATAACAAAACTGGGGCTGAAAACTAGATCGCTGTCGTCAGGAAAAAAAACACACATCTGCAGAGTGTTTACTTTCTCATTAATTACTAAATATTATGTAGGAATCTCATGTAATTAATGAATTAACCCCCAAAATGAAATTAATTGAAATCACCAGTGTCGCAGATACAACTATATGAGGTCAAGATTACAATTCATCACGTTCTGATTTAGGAAAGCATAACTACAACCTTCCAAAAATGTGTTCCTATAAATTTGGCTACTTCCTCCACTTTTCATGAGAGGAAGAGAGAAATCAAGGGTTTAGAAGAAGAAATTGCAAAAAAAACCAAAACAATCACAGCTGAAGTTACCAAGTTCCAGTTGCACAGTCTTTTTTTTTTTTTTGCTTTAACATGTCAGATTTACACTGGATTAAGTTCACAGACGATCTCTGAAATTTTCACAAATCACTGGACGTCCCCAGGTCATATCAGTCCAGTGTGAGCAGGGCTTTAGTCTACACATTAATGACTATATAAACTTTAGATTCAAGAAAAACACCAGAACTGCAGCTATAGGTGATTTTTCCTTGACAGCAGCGATACACTCCTGCAGAACCCCTGAAGTACCAAGACAACATCGTTCAAGTCATCTCATTACTTCGTCTGAACAAACTGACAGTCATAATGCCTGATCTATTATCCGCTCTCCAATAGGGAAACAGGGGGTGATATGACAGGGTGTGGCCTTCCAATATGACTGACTGTATGTACAACACTGAGGTAACCAGACAACATCGTCCCCAAGTCGTCTTGTTACTTTATTACTGAACAAACTGACGACCACGACACCTGCTCCACCACGATGTTCTGCTATCCACTCTCCAATAAGGAAACATGGTGCTGGAGTGGTGTGGGGGGGTGGGGGTGGGGGGGTAGGATAGGTTATGGTGTTTCAAGAGGGCCGCCAGCGCCGTGTTGCCTGCTGCCTCTACCTCAGCCGGGCGGAGAAGCAGCGCATGTACTCCGTCATCCAGCGGTCGTCCGCCACCGTCAGCTCCGACCGCCTCAGCTTCTCCAGGTCGGCCGACCGGGCCCGCCGGCGGTCCAGGTTCGAGCCACGCTTGTCCGACTCCCGCCGGGTCTGGACGCAGGCGTCGGATCTGTGGCTCTGTGGGGGGAAAACAAAAAGAAGGAGGGGTGGGGTGGAGGGGGAAGTCAGGTCGGTGAGACAGGAACCCGTTTCCGAAGAACACACCAGCGTTTTATTATTCATGCTTGCCGGGGAGAGTGTTGAATGACATGGCTTTGCTTCTCTGGTGTCGCATGAGGCCATGAATGAGGCCGAGCTAATCAGCTAAAGGACTCCAGATTCTGTACTGGCTTTTGCATTTTACATTTTAGGCGTTTAGGTGATGCTCTTAACTAGGGCTGCAACTAACGATTATTTTCTCGATGAATCGATTAGTTGTTTGGTCTATAAAATGTCAGAAAATGGTGAAAAATGTGGATCAGTGTTTCCCAAAGCCCAAGATGACGTCCTCAAATGTCTTGTTTTGTCCACAACCCAAAGATATTCAGTTTACTGTCATAGAGGAGGAAAGAAACCAGAACATATTCACATTTAAGAAGCTGGAATCAGAGAATTTTGACTTATTTTTCTTAAAAAATTACTCAAACCGATTAATCGAGTATCAAAATAGTTGGAGATTAATTTAATAGTTGACAACTAATCAATTAATCATTGCAGCTCTACTCTTAACGGGTACATCAGTAGGTAAAGCTTAAAGGGGCGCGATTATTTCTACATTTCTCATTATTATATTTCTCAATGTTCATTCTGTTCAGTGTCTGGATCAGCAGGGAGGCCCAAAGGTTAGAAAGCCCGTCCTTCAACTGGAGGATCTGGGTTCAATCCCCTCATGTTGGTAAGCAACCACCCTGCTGAAGTGTCCTGGAGCAAGACACTGGCTGAATCCCAAAGTCTGGACTCTGGACTCTGGAGTCTGGACTCGCAGACTGAGCCCTCACTGACTTTGGGCGATGTTGCCGGTGTAGTGTGTGAGTACGGGAGGGTGAGAGGCCTTGAAATGGTATAAAAAGGAGAAACTTGGTGACATCACACGTTGCCTTTTATACAGCGATGCAGCTTCCTCATGTGGAAAGCCCAGATGTACAATCAACTAAAACACAAAGGTTTTCCTTTTCCCAACTGTTCCAACCGTCTCTGTACTACAGGCTACAGACCGGAGCATCCTTCTCACGATGAATCTTGGGCCTTCCCATCCGTTCTTGATCGCCAAGTGACCATCTGATGCATCTTACTTGGCACGTTCCAGGATCTTTATCCATCCTATGCACTCCTTTGTTTTGGAATTGTTCTTCAGCCATTAGATATTACATCAAACACATCATGGACACAAGAATGCACAAGAATAACTATTGCAAAAGACTCATGCCCTTTTTGCAGCCTGCCAAATGAATCCTTTGTTCTAACTTGCTCTTGTTTGTTTGTTTGTTTGTTTGTCTGTTTGTTTGTCTGTTAGCAGAATTACGGAAAAACTACTGGCCCGATTTTCATGAAACTTGGTGGAAGGGTGTAGCATGGGCCAAGGAAGAACCCATTAAGTTTTGGAGCGGATCCGGATCCAACTCACGAACAAGCAATAATAGCACGAACCTTGGCGGAGGTCTGCGCTCTCCGAGAGCCCTTCTAATTGTTTTTGTTGAGGCTTTTATCACAGTGTCTGTTTGAAGCCCTTTAGTGAAGACAAGCACACACACACACACACACACACACACACACCTACACACACACACACACAGACACACACAGACACACACACACTCACCTCATTCGGTGTCCTCCTGACCTCCGTCTGCCTCTCGGTCCAGTCGTGTCGGCTGGAAGGTCTCCGGTTCTCCTTCTCCTTGCTGCTGGCCGGCGGCTGGCTCTTGGCTCTCGACGGCTTGCGGACCGGCGCTGGGTTGTCGTCTTGGGAACTGTCCCGGTGTCCCGGCTCGGAGCGAGGGGCGCGGCGGCGGTGACGTCGTCTGGGTTCCGGTTTTACCGGCTCCTCGTCGGAGGAGACTCTGTCGACCGGCCCGTCATCTGTCGCCGTGTCGTCCGAGGGTCCGCTGGTGGTCGGGGCTTCCTTCGCCGGACCCAGGTCCACTTCAGTCACACCGTTTTCTATGGGAGCTCCTTCAGATGACAGAGAGACAGACAAGTTTGGCAAATAAACAGACAACACTGCAGTTTGGTGTAGCTGGTGCAAAGTGAGAAAAACAAATGCAATTTGGTGGAGGCTTTAATACAAGGTGCTGGGCGCCCCGGTGGCTCACCGAGTGGAGCGCGTACCATAAGGCTCAGTCCTTCCCTCAGAGACCCAGGTTCAAATCCGGCCTGCGGTCATTTGCTGCATGTCCTCCCCTCTCTCTCCCATACCCTCCTGTCTCTCTCTCACACTATCTCTCAATAAAGCATAAAAATGCCTAAAATAAATCTTAAAAAAACAAAACAAATACAAGGTGCCTATGGCTGTGATCACATAGGACGCTTTTTTCAACATACGCCTTTTTTCATTTATTTCAATTGTTTGATCGCAGTAGACGCACTTCTCCAAACTATGCACCTCGCATTTTGGATGTGGTGCAGAGCATGTTTCAGCTTTAGCTGTGCCACACATTATGTCAGTGTCACCATCCTTGGTTTCACAAGTTGAACAGGTCAGTTGACCTGCTCCTCTGTGAGGTGAAAACAGCCTTGAAACAGGAACTATCTCGGCTCTTGGACCAGATGATAAAACTCTCAGTGCTTTGTTCTCCTCAGCAGGACGTCGTGTACCAACATCCTCTGCTTCAGAGTGAACTCCTCATCCTCTTCTTCAAGAGCAAGCAGAGCAATCGCTTTGTCTCCATTTGTATTTTCAGCAATGTTATCCCCTTTGTTACTTCAGATTAGCAATAATTAGATAGCTTGCAAGTTGCTGTCAAACTATGTCTTGCATAGCAATGAGAACGATTTAATACTAATTGCATCCTTTCAGCTCTTGCTTTCTCTGTTACTAGCAACGCTCAGAGCTGCACTTTCATTTGAGCAGGAGAAAAAGCCTCCTGTGTGATCGGGGCCAACAGAACCATCAGTCCAGACAGTTTCAGCACTTTGTCTCCTGAGGGACTGGAGCTTCTACCCCTGCAGTGTAAGTGCGATGCTCACAGAGGATCACAAATAAAACTTGACATTACTGTACAATGCTAAGGAAAATATAAGACCAAGTAAAAACCCGTCAACTGTGACAAACCATGGGACAATGGTTCCCAGAGTAGGGTGCTGGGACCTCCACGGGTCCTTGAGATGACTCCAGGGGGTCTCAACAAAATGAGGAATAACATAATTTCAATTATTAGAGACTCTATACGCATGACTGCTTTAATCTTAGGTTTCACTCTCTCTACCTACAGTACAGACTTTTGTACACTTCTGTTATTTAATATCAAACAACAAAACTCCTCTTAGATTGGGTTCCTTCCGATGTAGTCTGATGAAATGTGGGTGTTTGGTTTAATGCGTACCCTTTTTGTGGTCGCTGATCTGAAAAAGCTTGGGAGTGCTCTATGGGAAGATGAAATCAGTAAAGCCACATTCAGCTGTATAAGGGTTACATTTAGTTTGCTCACCTGTGGACGGTGCAGCATCTAAGACCGGAGCTTCCCCGGCTTCCACCTCTGTTCCTCCGTCCTCAAAAGGAGGCTTCGGATCGAGGTTGGACTTTAACTCCAGTAGCTTCTGATGCCTGGCGTCTAAAGATGCCGGCGGCGGGAGGGACAAAGGGGCTACTCTGTTCCTGGTCAGCCTCGGGGTGGACCATCCGCTGGAGTCGGACCCGCTGTCCCAGCCTTCCCAGATCCAGGGCTTGTGGGAATGCTCCATCACCCGCCGGGTCAGACGATATTTCAGCGAGTCCTCGTAACACTTGGAGAACGTCTCCCATTTCGGGTCCCTGAATTTCTTCATGTACTCCGTCCGGATTTTCTTGGTCACCATGGTTCTTGTTATTGCTCGTGTCCGGTCCTAAGCACTGGGAAATCAGAGAGGAGGAAATAAAAATATATCTACTAGCAGCAATGAACAGGTTACTACAGCACGACAAAGAATGCACAGAGTTCCCTGATTGCCCTGCAGGGCATTGTGGGTATTAGAGTCTTTGTAATTATCACCACACAACAGAAGTTCAAATGGCTGTATTTTCTTTAAATCTGTCATCATGTGGCTTGGCAGACATCTTTAATATGATGTTTCTGACCAACCTGTAAAATGACAAGTGGATTGATTACTATGTCATGGTTTTACAGTCAGTTGAACTTTATGTTAATACTTTTTAACTTAATAACTTGGCCATTTTTAGACCGATCCCTTAGCTTTTCACCAGCTAAGTATAGGCACACCCAATTAATATTTGTGACAAATTCTGTATCATTCTAACTTACGGTTCATGAGAAAAATATTTTTTCATATCTTTTCATAAAAATCCAAAATGGCGGCCAAACTTTTAAGGCGGAAAACGTTCAGCATGTCCAGAGCATATCTGCACCAAGTGTCACATCTCTACCACTGAGCCTTAGACTTTGAGGGCTTAATATGAGCCAATCAGGACCAATCTTTAGGTCCAGGTTATGAGTCACCAGGACTATCTAGGCTATGTGCCAAATTAGCGTTACTGGACTGAATACATACTACTACTAATAATAATACTAATAACAATCCCTAGAAACATAATCTAAAGTAACCCAACAATATTCTACCCAATGCATTCATGTGTGTTTCTGCAGGAGACTGTAATAGGCCTAACTGACCTGAAGGAACCCACCTGCAGCATTCAGTGACGTAACTGCACCAGGTGAGATCTACCTGTCTGCAGACTGGCTGGCCTGCTGACCACTACTACTACTACACACACACACACACACACTCATAGCAATGACTGATGGTCTGTTCCAGCCAGGCCCGACTCATCTACACCACTGGAATAAATGCTTCCTTCATTTTTATAAAACACCTGTGATGTTTACTGATTCCTATAGTGAAGAGAAACTGCATTAATTATTCATCTGTCTGAGCTGGCCTACATCCGAGCTGTCCGGGAAACGCAACCAGGCGAACGTTTTATGATTATAAGGCGAATTTAATGTATTTATTTAAGTTTTTTTTTTTTTTCTGAAGCCCAAATATGGCTCTCCTGTTTTGCTGGTTTATAATTCCCTCAGTCACACCGTTGCAACGCCGCCTCAGGATTTCAGCCTATAAAGCCACGCCACCACATTATAATACAGCCGTGTTTTCCAGCCGCACGTACCGCAAATATCTTCTATGTCAGAGTCTAAATCTGAGGTTTAAAATAGTATCCATGATATCACGGCGATATGCAGAGCTGGCCGACGTTTCCCTCACCTGCCTGATCCGTTAAGCCCCGTTTGTAAACACGGTCAGGTTATTACAGAGGATTACGCTTCCGTGCCTTGAGGTATTTATTTAACCTGTTTATTAAAGATGTGCTTTTACTCACCCAGACTTCATTACAGGGGAATTAGCGGATATCAGCAGTCCAGTTTCATCCCAGTCATCCCCTGTATTCCCGCTGTCATTCGACGCGCATTGCTTCTCCTCCTGACAGGCAGGATACTGACATTAAAGTCTCACCGCCAGCGTCAAGTCGGACACAATAAAACATACGAGTTCCGGTCATAACTTTCAACATAAAAGCCCTATTTGTAAAATAACATTTTGACAAAAATAAATACATAACATTTTATTTAGACAGCACATTTCCAATGGTGGAAGAAGTACTGAGATCTTTTACTTGAGTAAAAGTAGCAATACAACAATGTAAAGATACTCCATTACAAGTAAAAGTCCTGCATTCAAAATCTTACTTAAGTGAAAGTACATCAGTATTGGCAGCAACATGTACTTAGAGTATCAAAGTAAATGTACTCATTATGCAAACTGTCCCCATTTAGAGAGTTATATTTTTCATAAATGATTGGAATATTAATACTGATTTATTGACATACATGTACATGTAAGCAGCATTTTAAAGTTGTCAACGTGAAGCTAATCTTAACAATTTAGCTATACTTTTGGGTAGTCTAATCTATAACAATGCTATTTTATAGTTATTTTATAAAGATCAAATGTTTTAAATATAAAATATTGATCTGAAAAGTAACTAGTAACTATAGCTGTGAAATAAATGTAATGGAGTAAAAAGTACAATATTTCCCTCTAAAATGTAGTGGAGTATAAGTACAAAGTAGCATAAAATGGAAATACTCAATAAAGTACAAGTACCTCAAAATTGTACGTAAGTGCAGTACTTGAGTAAATGTACTTAGTTACTTTCCACCACTGCACATTTCATACAACAATGTAACTCAATGTGCCTACAAATACAGTTGAATTGACTGACTGTACAGAAGTATAAGGGCATGTGCATTACAGTCTGTGCTGAACATCACTGTCATTATCAGAACATGCAGGACGATGCAGGATGAAAATATCCATAGGGCTGACAAAAATTCACAAAGAAACACAGAACTTCTACCAGATTTTAAAGCTGCACTAGGCAATGTTGCAGCTCCAAATGGCAGCAAGAGGTAAATGTCTGAAAAATCTGAACATCCAGAAATCCTGTAAGGTGACGACTGTTTCCCAACCCGGCCCGTCTGTGATGCTTTATACCAAAGCAAACCAAAGGAAAATATCTACTGTTGGTGAGTCCAGCTTTCTCTGCTGCTGTTCAGGAGACACTTTGTAATTTAATTTGGAAAAATAAGGTGAATCTCAATTAGTGGGATGGGATGTTTTTCTTTGTTCCAGCTGTCCTTTGTGATTTAGGGTGATAAGATGGGTGTATCAAAGGTTTGCAGATCAGGTCGGAGCTCTCTGGTTCTCCAGTGCAGGACAAATCAAAGGGAAAAGGCCTTTGTACCAGAAGCAATACTGTTTTTAAGAAATGTGAGGTTTCCAACACTGGGCAACTGTAAACTATTATAATTTCAGTTTTTGACTGCTGACCTCTGCCTGCAGCTACACTTTAATAGCACAATATGCAAATAGCTGTCAGTCTGTTAACCTGTGCTGTCCCGTGTCTTTATGTTATGTGATGTGTGTATTCTATGTTTGCTTTTAATGGTTGTACTTTTAATTATGTCCTTTAATTTGCCACATGTAGGATTAAATAAAGTTGTATCGCGTTGTATTGTAAACCTTTATTTTGACGGCGACATTGTGTGATTTCCGGTCTAATCCTGGCTAAATCTGGCTGGCTTGACGAAGGAGAAATCTTATGAAATATTATTTTCCATCAAGATGCAGAGACCACACCGCGCATGCGCACTGCACCCATCTGTGGAGTAAAGACAACAGGTGAATCCAGGGTTGGGCCTTACTGAGAATCTAATCCATTACTTGTTACATGTTTCAAAAATAATGTTAGGCTAACAGAAATACTTAAACCAGATAAAGTCAAGATTTATATATTTTTTATTATTTCTAACTGTAACATTACTGCTGAAACTGCAGTGTAGCTAATTCCTAACACTGCTTTACTGGGAAAAGTAATAAAATCCCACCCAGCACTGACAGAGACATAAAGACGTTTTTTAAACTTTTGAACCAAATTTTCTGTCAGTTTGTGTAGATAAATATGTTTTATACTTAACTTATTTTCATCTGGTAAAGAGACACACAGCCTATTTTATGTCAGAGGTGTTGAAAGTGATGAGAACTGGCGATCAGAGTATTAATGTCTACCTCTCTTGACAGTGTTTAGTCTCAAACTGCTACTTGTTGGCTCAGTGAAGCCTAACATCTCTCCCAAATACCTGGGTAAATATTAATTTCTGAGGGAATAATGTTAAGAGTCTTGGCCAACAGCAGGCAGATGATGTGAACATTACTTACAGCCTGAAGTCATGACATTATTTATCTTGGCATGGGGTTTGGTGAAGCCGCTGGATTTATTTCACCACTTGAACTTGGAACTTTTTGTTTGTCTTGGGAGCAAAATCGTCCAAACAGCAGGAGGCGTCCGAACTGTAAGAGCCTCTTAAAGTTTATTATCACTTCACTACAAGACAAACAGTCTGGTTTCACTCGCTAATGGTTTGGAGGAGGGTTCGACCCACATGGGGTTTTTGAAGACCGATAATGATATTTTTGTATTGAAGCTGCTGATAGCTGATATTTTGTGCAATTCTTTCCCCCTTAAATGCCAAAAAACATACAAATATAGTGTTTCCCCCATTCATTTTCTTCTTATCAGGGTGGAAACAGCATTCAGACCATCACGGGACACTAAAACTCTCCACTGAAACCAAACTAATGAAATTATTTTAGTGTCAGCAGCTCTTTAAGGCAGAGGGAGCCACCACACCTGCTCAATGGAGAGAGAGACACTCTGGGAAACATTAACTGCCTTTAAATGAAGAATTAACTTACAGAAAACATTATTGAGCCATTAAATGGATAAATAAACCTACAAAGAAAATAAAACGTCATGTCAGGTTTTCCAGCCTGTTTCTCTGTAGCTGTGATCAGGAGGAACCTCCGTCATATCAGAGGAGAACAGCACTGATTGACTGATATCTGATATTTAATGAATATAATAAATCAATATCAGCAAAGTGATATATCAGTCTAAGTCTAGTTTGGAGCAGCTGTGTGCTTCAGCTCCTGTTATTCCCTTTATAAATACATTCAAAAGTGTCAGAAAGAACAGACAGTAGTCACACGTGAAAAAAAAAAAAGGTTTTTATTTGCTTTGTTGTCTTATTTGTTTTTTGGTCTTTTCTTTTTATTTTAGTTGGTCCGAGTTGGAGTGTGTTGTGCCTCGAAGCCAAAAAAATATCACACACATGACAAAAAAAAAACAAAAACAATAAATAACATAATTATGTACAGGTTGGCGTTACTCTTTCCGTGCGTCCCGATGGAGACGTTTTGCTCTCCAGTCGTGCTGTAAGTTCACTGCAGGAGAAGACACACGGGGGTCTGTGGTCGCGGTGTGAAAACTGTCCCGGGACGGCAGCGGTGCAGCGTCTTTGGTTCGGATCCTGAGCCGGGCGGGGGGGCGGGGGTGGAGGTGGGGGCGGGGGGGTTTAGAAGCACTTGCGGTGGACGATGCTGGGGCCGGCCTCGTCGTACTCCTGCTTGCTGATCCACATCTGCTGGAAGGTGGAGAGGGAAGCCAGGATGGAGCCGCCGATCCAGACCGAGTATTTACGCTCGGGAGGGGCGATGATCTGTGGAGGGGGAAGGGGGGGGGGGGGGGATGTTAGGGTGTAAGCTAAAGAGGAAATAAGTAAGATTTCTGGGGCTGATAGAGTCGTTGATCAATACTAATGACTCAAAGATTGATGGACTCTGTTTTGGAACAAAAAACTCCCTGTACTTTGAGATTTCAAGACATTTCTACTTGGTGTTTTAAGGTTAAAAGTGGAAGGAATTAAGTGCATAACTGAGTACCTTTTTGTGAATTTGTCCATTTTTGAGTATTTTTTTGAGCATGTTACTTTTTGTTCTGACTGTATTATTGTACTTCACACTATTATAAATCATATCCATGGCACAAATGAAATCGTGTTGAGTTTGTTTATGCATTTTATTTTGTTTCTTTATGAACTTTTCAATTAAAAAACAACCTAGTCTGAACTGTGTCGTCTCCTATCAGCTTTGCAACAGAAAGATCACATGTAACAATGTTCTGTTTTGCAACTCAGTAACTTTTACATTGAGTGCATCTTAAATGAGCTATTTTCTTTTTTTTTTCTTTCACTTGGGTAGATTTTTACACCAGCAGTTTCACTTCTACTCATGTAGAAGAAGTAACAGTACTTCCACCTGAGCTGGATGCTTCAGGACTCTTCCCTCTCCTGTTTAAGGGAAAGTAGGTAACCTAATTCCTTGACTGACAGAATGGTGACACCTTCACCTGTATATTTTATAGAAACTGGATAATAAACTAGTAGGGACTCTTCAGCTGTATATTAGGGAATGGGCGATTTGGCAAAGCTGAATCCATTCCATTTTAATCAATGTAATCCAGTTATTTTGCGGACAAATTAAGGTGTTTATGTGTTTATGCTGTTTTAAGGGATAGTAAGTAACTTAACTCTGAACCATGCCACCTTTCCCTACTCTATATTTTATAGATACTAGATAACAAACTAGTAGGACTCTTCAGTAGAATGGGTGATTTGGCAAAGCTGAATTCATTCCATTTTAATCAATGTAATCCAATTATTTTTTAAATTAAGGTGTTTTTGGTGTTCTAAGGCAGTGGTTCTCAACGTGGGGTCCGGGGACCACCAGGGGTCGTTGAGGGGGTTCCAGGGTGTCCCCAGCAAACTGATGAATTGTTAAACTTCACCATTAATTCAATTTACAAATTAACACAATTAGAAAATGTAGGAGAATTACTTTTTTGATCATAGTTTCACTGTTATCTCTCTACCTACAATACAGACAGTCATGGGATTCTGCACAAAATCATATCTAATAGTAAAAATATTTTTGGGTTTGAGAGACAAAGTCTTATTAAATGGGGGGTCCGGGGCCCAAATGTGGACTAAATTAGGGGTCCTTGATATGAAAAAGGTTGAGAACCACTGTTCTAAGGGATAGTAAGTAACTTAACAATGCCACCTTTCCCTACTCTATATTTTATAGATACTAGATAATAAACTAGTCGGACTCTTAAGTAAAACGGGTGATTTTTGCAATTCATTCCGTTCCGATCTATGTGCTGTGATTATTTAGCGGACAGATGAAGTTCGGGGCGGTTAGCTGGACTCTGCAGTACCTTGATCTTCATGGTGCTGGGGGCGAGGGCGGTGATCTCCTTCTGCATGCGGTCAGCGATGCCGGGGTACATGGTGGTGCCTCCGGACAGCACGTTGTTGGCGTACAGGTCCTTACGGATGTCGATGTCGCACTTCATGATGCTGTTGTAGGCGGTCTCATGGATGCCGGCCGACTCCATACCTGTTCAGGTGTACAGCCATGAAGTTAAATCTGCAGCTGCCCCTAACGAGAAATCACTGTAACAGTCCTGTAATGTTCCTATAGTGACTCATAGTGTGTCTGATACTCAATAGTGAGTTTATAGGAACCTACTTTATGGTATTCTTTATCTCGAATGGTATTACTATAATAATATTGTTATATTTCCATTCTATTCCTATAAGGACTTCTAGTTTTTCTGTGATATTTCTATAGTATCCCCCCAAATTTTATTATAGGAATAGTTCTTTTTCATAAGGGACAGATGGGTTTTAATATGGGATCATATGATTGGGCCAAAAAGTATGGAGAGAAATAACCGACACAATCTGAAACGTTGAAGCTAAGTTCTGAAAGCTTTGAAAGGTTTTGTGGTCGTAAGAAAGTTTGCAAACTTGAAATAAAAAAAAATCTATCTTTGCAATTCCAGTTAGAATACTTGAGAAGAAAATTTGAGTGCTTGTAACTTGTAATGTTTGTATTACTCAAATTAATGGTTACATGTAATGAAATCAGAAAAACTTTTACATGTAAAGCTACACACAAAGTTTCAGTGCTTCAGTTTCAGAGCAATGAATCCTGGGACTTCTTACGATCACAAAACCTCAAAACACGAGTACAAATTAATTCCTTTAAACTAAGTTTCAACCTTTCAAAATTCAGCTCCAAGCTTTCAGATTGTGTCAGTTATTTCTTTTTTTGGGCATTTTTTATGCTTTATTTGACAGAGACAGTGAGAGAGAGAGACAGGAAGGTATGGGGGAGAGAGAGAGAGAGAGGGGAGGACATGCCGCAAATGACCATGGTTATTTCTCTCCATAGAAAAAGTGAATACAGCTCTGGGCACGTACCGATGAAGGAAGGCTGGAACAGGGTCTCGGGGCAACGGAAACGCTCGTTGCCGATGGTGATGACCTGACCGTCGGGAAGCTCGTAGCTCTTCTCCAGGGAGGAGGAGGAGGCGGCGGTGGCCATCTCGTTCTCAAAGTCCAGAGCCACGTAGCACAGCTTCTCCTTGATGTCACGCACGATCTCACGCTCGGCTACAAAAGAGACATTTCCGTCAGCGCGTAAAAAAACAAAAAAAAAGCACACAACAATAGGGACAAAGCTGATAAAAAAACCCCAAGCGCTCACCGGTTGTGACGAAGGAATAGCCGCGCTCAGTCAGGATCTTCATGAGGTAGTCGGTCAGGTCGCGGCCGGCCAGATCCAGACGCATGATGGCGTGCGGCAGAGCGTAGCCCTCATAGATGGGCACGTTGTGGGTCACACCGTCTCCAGAGTCCAGCACGATACCTGAAGAGCAGAGACACACGCTTAAAACCTGAGGAACTCACAAGCTGAGATGAAGAGTAGCAGAGGTGTGCACTTCCAAACGATATTTAGGCCGGGTGATGGATACAAGAGTCATGAAAAGCGGTTCAAAAAGGATTATCCGCCACTGAATTAGAGATAAGGTCCTCGTTTTATTTTGTTTGCCTACAATGTTTTGACCCTAAAGTCTTTGTGAGGCTAAAAAAAAACTGTTTTGGTTGTTGGTCTGCGACATTTAGACCCTAAGGTTTTCGTCAGACAAAGAAAACCTTTTTTTTGTCTGTTTGCCTGATGAAGACATTAGGGTTGAAACATTGCATTGCATTAAATAAAGTATTAAGAAAGGAGCTCTAATCCAGTGTGTGGATAAAACTTTTTTTAACAAATTTACAAGTCGGACACAACACGGAAAGCTAGTGTGCACAAACGTTGCACATAAATTGTTGCAAAAAAGGATTATCTGCACACTGGATTAGAGCTAAGGTCTTCGTCCAGCAAACAAAACCTTATTTTTGGTTTGTTTGCCTCTGACGTTTTGACCCGAAGGTTTTCACTGGGCAAAGAAAACCCTTTTTTTTTTGTTTGCCTAACGAAAACCTTAGGGTCGAAACATTGCATTGCATTAAATAAAGTATTTAGTATCTAGTGTGCGGATAAAACTTTTTGGAACCAATTTACAAGTTGGACACATTGGTCGTGCATAAACTCCTCCGTGTGCTTACCCGTGGTGCGTCCGGAGGCGTAGAGGGACAGCACGGCCTGGATGGCCACGTACATGGCGGGGACGTTGAAGGTCTCGAACATGATCTGGGTCATCTTCTCCCTGTTGGCCTTGGGGTTGAGCGGGGCCTCGGTCAGCAGGGTGGGGTGCTCCTCGGGGGCCACGCGCAGCTCGTTGTAGAAGGTGTGGTGCCAGATCTTCTCCATGTCGTCCCAGTTGGTGATGATGCCGTGCTCGATGGGGTACTTCAGGGTCAGGATGCCCCTCTTGCTCTGGGCCTCGTCGCCGACGTACGAGTCCTTCTGGCCCATGCCCACCATCACACCCTGCAGGGGGGGGGGAAGAGGAAACACAAGAGGCTTAGTGAATGATGGCAAAACAACAGTGAGCTCTCCAAATGATTTGTTACCCTCCTGGCCTGAAACAACACTCTGAAATGAAATCCCAAACCTGCTTCAAGCTGCTACACCACCTGTACTTTATTATGCATTTACACACATTAGTTGCCTGTCTTCCAAGTGTCCAACTTTTTAATTTAATCAGATTTAAGCAGGGGTGGAAAAAGTATCAAAACACCCTACTGGAGTAAAAGTATTGTTACTTTGCTGAAGTTTTATGTAAGTAGAGGTAAAATTACTGGTGTAAAAATCTACGCAAGTAAAAGTAAAAAGTAGCTCATTCAAAATGTACTTAGAGTGAAAATCACTGAGTTACTTTTTTACAAAAGTGAACGTTGTTAGATTTGATGTTTTCTTTTCCATGCGACTCTAAAAGGCCAAGAGGAAGTTCTGTTAACAGAGAGACTCTAATTCAAAGTAGATTCTTTTAATTGGTAAAGCCAGATTACTCTTCTCTTCTTGGCTGACTGACCGTTCATTCAGTTTACGATAAGAGCCACGAAAGACACATTCTGGACCGTCACCAGAGTCCAGAATAAATGTGTTAGTGTTAGTAAGCGTTGATCAGACGTCTATAAACACTGGCACGGGTTACACACTCCCAGAATTCAATTAACAGCAGCCTAATGATTTTGTTGTGTGTGCTGTCTGCTCTAAATATACATTTTGGACATCTAGCTCTTATCCTGAGCAACTTTAAACAACGGCAACAACAGAGTAGGCTTCAAATCAAAATGACAATCAGTGAGCAACCAAAGTTAAGGGTAACATAATAAACATTCTTGTCTCTTGTTCTGTTTTATGCACAGAAACTGAGTTTGGAGAACTAATCACACTCTAGAAGTGAGTGACGTCTACTTATTCCATTTTACATTTATATTTTAGTAATTTAGCTGACTCTCTTATTCTGAGCGACTTCCAATGAGTGCAAAAAAAACATTAATTCCTAGATCACCAACACACAAAGCAACCGAAAAATCAGGAGGTCAAGGGTCAAAGCCTGCCTGTCACCACAGAACGACCATGTAAGAGAGGAATAAGAGCTATATTAGTGCTTTTTCCTATCACCTCTCCATTACCATTATCGTTACGGGACGCTGCGGCTCTGCTCATCCCTACCTGGTGACGGGGGCGTCCCACGATGGAGGGGAACACGGCCCTGGGGGCGTCGTCTCCGGCGAAGCCAGCCTTCACCAGGCCGGAGCCGTTGTCGCACACCAGAGCGGTGGTCTCATCGTCGTCACACATGTCTGCGGATTCTGGACGGATAAAGTGAGAGAAGGTTAGTTTTCCACACAGCAGGAGGACTCGTTACCAGCGCTCCATACACTGCAAAAAAACACTACTTCCATATGAATTAGTCATTTGGTCTGGTATGGAGTCTCAAAATCAGATTTTTCTTAAAACAGGTGAAAAAAATCTGCCTATGAAGTGAGTTCAGTTCAGTCTTATTCATTTCCCCAAGGGGCAACTTGTTTGCAGTAACTAAAAACCAAAGTAGAAATACAGCAATGTACTTCTTTACCATACATACTAAAATAATCTTCATAGTAAAAAAGAAAGTGGGATTTTTAGTTAATTATTTCAGTTGTTTCCAATGCAGTTTCCGTTTGGAGAACTGTCTTGAAACAAGGCACAGTAAGGCAGATCACTCCACTAGTGCCAAGATTCAACCATGATTCAAAGAAAAATCAAGAAACAAGTGAAATTATCTCATCCCACTGCCAGATTTTTCACTTGTTTTCAGACAAATACGATTTGAATTTTAGACTAATGACATGTTAAGATGGATATCTAAATTTGATCATAATATACTCTCATTTACAGTTCTGTGTGCTTCCTGTGCAAAGGCAAAACAAGTTGAGCCAGTCACAGTATGATGATAGTGGAGAAACATCCTATCACCTATCCACAAATATAGGCTACACATTTATCATCTTAATACAACTGCATAAGTTGCATTATTGTAATGTGGACAAATAAAATCTTTCACTGCTGAAATAATAACCTAATACATGAACTCATCCCCTATAGGAGTAGATAATCGACCTGTCCATCATGGTAAGCAGCTGATCAATGGGAAGGCAACAGATACATTATGGCTTTTCCATCATCCACACCCTCTCTCTCCTGTTTACACTGTATAAATAATCATTATGCCAACTTAAATATTCTCTCTCCTAGACCCGCTGCAGCATCCTGACCCTCTAACAGCCACATCATTAACGCGAGGAAAATAAATCAGTTTAAAGAGTTGACACGGGCTTTAATGTCATTTTGTCATCAAGAAACAAGCATCGGTTGTGACCCGGTGTTAAGCCCCGGTCTGGCGCCCTGACAGCGGCCTCCGACTGTCACAACACTCCCGTTAACAGAAGCTGGTAGTGAAGTTCAGCAGCAGTTGAATGCCAACTCCCATCAGTTATCCAGTCAGTCCTGATTATTTTCGATCTGTTTCACTCTCTATTAAGCTAGCACAGCAGCCGTGCTTCGCTCCGCTAGCTAACCCCCCTCCCCACCCTCCCTCTTTCCCCCGCCAAATCCAACCGCTCAGCCCCGCTCCTCCAAGCCGCTTACCTCTGCTTGTCCCCGGGCTTCAAGAGCGAAAACTTTCCCCGCTTGCTGGTTCCAGCTGAGGGGCGACAGCGACCACCGGGCTCCTTATATACCGTCCATACCACCCAGCATTTTTCCTCCCGGACAGCCGTCAGGAATGTCCGTGTATTCGGCAGGAATTCTCCCGACCCTTCGTCCATATTTGGCCGTGGCACGGGAGGGCCGGAGGGGCTCGCTCGCGCTGCGCGGCCCATATATGGAGAGGAAGCCCCCGAATCCCCCCGGCGGAGCGCTCGAGCCCGTGTATGGAGCGAGACACACCGGCTGTGTAATCCGCCCGCCGCGCTCCGGGCATGGCGCGCCTGGCCTTGAAACAGGGTGTGTGTGTGTGTGTGTGTGTGTGTGTGCGTGCGTGTGGGGGGGGGCTGCCACACACACACACACACTCACACACACACACACACACACACACACTGTAAGTGGGCATTAAAAGTCTACATACACACCCTTTCAAATCTTCTAGTTTCTATTGCCTTGACGCCTGAAATGAAAACTCATTAGATACAAGACTCCCCCCCCCCCCCCCGCCCCTCCTTCGCTTCCCACACACACACACACACACACACACACACACCAATCTGATTCACATCAAGTAGCAGTAGAAAATAAAAGTAAACACTCCCAGCATCCAGTATAATTTGCCATCTAAACTTCTAAACCTGCCTGTATCCAGATGAATTACATTATATTATTTTGTCAGTATGATAAGACTTGACTTGATAAATTATTAGATGTAGGCTGGATGCTGCCTTGATATGAATTTGTTTTAGATATATGACTTCCATATACATTTCTGGCATTTCTTCTTGATATATGGAGTCTGTTATGATGATAAAACCTACAAGATCACATTTGGACTCTCTTTAGGTTAAAGTCTGGCAGGTGACACCCAGTGTGTCTGTGGGAGGTCCAGGTCACTACTCACCTCCTTAAATGGTATTTTTAATTTGAATCATCATTTTAATAAGATTCATTGATATATTTAAGTGAAGGACAGTGGGTGTATTCTAACATGGCTGGTAGGTTGTCCTGTAAACACTCAAATAACCCAGCTAGAGTCATGCTTAAGGTCATTAAAGCTCTGAACACAGAAAAAGCAGCCACAGAAAATGTGAATTTATTGTTCTGCTCATAGAAGCTGAATAGAGTTTCACACTTGTACTGCAGTCTGTAGGCGTGGCCCGTTTGAAACATCACACCATTCTTATCTATGAGGGTTGTGATGCTCCTGTGGAAGCTGGATCACTAAATAACCACAATGACTGAGTGACTGAATATGGGGGGGGGGGGGGGGGGGGGGGGCAGCTGAGAGAGGGCAGGACCTGAAACACAGCGGACAGCTGCAGCAGAATTCCTCTCTGTGTGTTAAAACAGAGCCGACAGATTCGTCTGTGTTTATCCAACTGCTAACTGATCTGCACCGGGTGTCACATTTACTGAGCCGGACTTCAGAGAGGCCGGTCCGGTCTTAAAGGGACAATAAGACCTGAAACTGTTACAGTTTTGTACCAATGAATGAAAAGACGTGCATGGAAAAGCATTTATCTGTTTCTGTTGCACACACTGGTGATAGATACTGAATAAAGGGTTCTGATTCAAACTGAAACATCCACCTTTTGAAAAATAAGTCTTACAATATAACTGATAGTAACATTATAACAAATTATGTTACTTTATAAACTTTTTAAAAGCATAGAAGGTAACTCAAGCCTTCCTTTACAAAATAGTTACACTTTTACAGACTGGATCCCCTAAAATTTTAGACATATTGAGTGATATCTAGCCTTTCGGAATAGAACTCATCATATATTTCTAAGAAACTCTTGCTCTTTAAACACATCTGAGCTGAAAACTTATTTAGTGTAAGGCTCCTTCCAGGTTTCTCTAAGTGAATCCCATTCTTAAATCAATGTGTTACTTTATTGATCCCTGTGGGGGAATTCTCTGTTCTCTCCCCCCCTCCCTCCCCCTCCACAGGGAGGTCAGAGGTCAGGGTCAGCTACAGCAGCGGTTCTCGACCTTTTTTGGCTCGTGACCCCTTAAAACAAAGCATTGCACCCCACCCACCCCCCCCATCCCTGACCCCCCTGTTACAGGCTGCATATGCAGAGCGGTGAACAGTTCAACCAGAGAATGATTTCCTCTTGATTGATTATCAGAGGCGGCCTATAGAGGATGGAAAACTATTCAGTATTTCACAAGAAAAAAAAAGAGGTTCTCGGGACTCGGAGTCCTGCTGGTTTTCAGTCTACCCATAAAGGAATGATTTACACCTGGGATGCAAGGTGAACACAGTGAACTAGCTACACACTTGTCACTTGCTGTGTGTGGAGAAGTGTTCATATACTGACACCAGGATTTAATTTGGGTAAATAACGGAGAATACAGCGTCTCAATTAGTAGGGATCGGACGCTCTTCTCTGTTACAGCAAATAGTTTGTAGTTTAGGCTGATAAGACCGTGGATTTTCACATCAAAATCTTGCCCAGAGCAGATTTAGAGAGAAAAATAATATTTTTTTAACCATGTAGGCTCATTTAATAGCACCCGGGATAGTTAAATCAGACTCTGTATATTGGCCTAGCCTGGTTAGATAAGGCTTAATAATATGGAATTGTAACCTAAATGTACAAGAACAGCAATTAAGCCTGCAACCACAGATCTGAGTTTACAAACTTCCAAAACTAAGCTTTATGACATATTTAAAAGTCCGTATAACAACGTTATCCAAACTATTCAAGGCTCAGGGACCCAATTAAAGGCGGACCAGTCCAGTCATGTATTGTTGATGTCCCCAATCTAACCTACTTTCCCCCTATTTTTAGGCGAGCTGGGTCCCAAGAAGCCATCTGCCGCTGCTGGAGCTGTGAAAGTGGATCAGCACGGAGAATCCCAGTCAGACTCTCTCTGCTATTTATACTCAACATCTGCCCTCCGTCACCAGAGAGCAGGAGGCTCCGGTCTCACAGGAGGACAGGTCCAACACAGAGACTCCAGACAGCTCCTGGTGTTGTTACTGAACGTCTGGCTGAGGTTTGATCAGTCACATTTCTGTCAGGCTCTCGGTCGGTGGAACCAATATTCCACATTATTTCTACAATATTCAGATATTAAAGGGTACCTCCTCTCACTTACACTCACTACTTTATCTGTAAGATTTCCTCTCAAACAAACAAAGCCTGACTTTGCACTCATTTTCTTTTATGATATAAATGAGAGAAATGCTTATATATACTGGATATCTGGGATTTTTCTTATTTTTCTTACCGGTAGCATCTCTTTTTCTCTTTTTCTGTAGATTAATGTAGTGGATGAATTTGTAGAATTCTTACCAACATATCTTAATAAACTTTTTTGACATTTTAATTTTACCATTTACTTTTCGTAATCATTATTGTTATTTTACAACAGTGCTTTGACAAGGCATGTCCAATGTCAAGTCAATAAATCCCATTGAACTGAACAGAATTGAATTGTTTTCCCATTAACATCCACAATTCCTTTTGTCTGCTTCAGAAAGACACTGAACCCCATTTATATCAGGAAATTAATTGTAAATTTGTAAAAAAAAATTCAAATAAAAAAAAAAATCTAAAAATGACCAGTCATGAGCCTAAATATAGAAATATGGCATTTATTTATAAAAGGGAACACTTTTATTCAAACAAATACAAAATTAATCAACAGAAAGCAGAGGAAAGCTGAAGTGCAGTAGGGTGAGTGTGTGTGTGAGTGTGTGTGTGTGTGTGTGTGTGTGTGTGTGTGTGTGTGTGTGTGTCACATCTGGGCTTGCAGATAATGCTCATAATTTGCTCGGAGCACAAACTCAAAATAGGGCTTCGCCTTCAGGCTGCCCAGCTCCTCCAGCTCCAGCAGCTCCTTGACCTCCGGCAGGTAGGACTGCAGGGGAACGCCTGAGAGAGACGGGATGACATCACATTCAGTTTTAGTCTTTATACGAGTTGAGAAGTGTGTTTATAACAAAATGACTTCCGTTTCTGCTGATTCTGTTGGGAAACTGATTCTCCGCAAGATGCATTAGGTTTAAGATTAAAGGATTTTAAGTTTTCAGTGAGAGAGTCGCCTGGGATTTTTTGTTACAATGACCAAACAAATAGTAATAATCCTAAAGCATATGATGAAATTACAAGACCAAACACCAGGGCTTCTAGACTTCAGAATTCAGTAGAAAATAATGGTTCAGTTTGGAGTGGTAGCTCAATAGGCCTATATATTACCTGGAATGTATCACTTGGAAAACCTGGCATACTACTACTACTTAGGACCCATTTTGGTGTTTTCTTTTTTTTTTTTTTTTTATTATTATTTGTTATTTATTCTTTTAAATAAATTTAAGATACATTTAAGTGAATTAGTTAATAAAATTTTCTTTTCTTGGTCATTTGTAAAGAGTTTTTTTATGTCTGTTATTCATGTTTTTGTCTGTACTGAGTTAAAAATTTGAAAACTTTAATAAAATATAAATCATAAAAAAAAGAAAATAATGGTTCAGGTAGAAACAATTCCTTATTTTGAGGCTTGCTAAACTGGTGCTGGATCCTGAAAACAACTCAACACTTATTTGTTGAGCGTCCAGCCTCGTGCCGTGCCCCTAGTCACACTTCTTGATGAAATAAATGAAAGCGAGTGACCGAACTGTCCCGACTGCAGCGGGTCTGTTCTCACACCTTCCTGGATGAGCTTGAGGAGGATCTTGACGAAGATGCTGTCCTTGGCGGCTTCCAGAGGGTCGTCGTTCCCGTCAGCAGAGGACCAGCTGGGAGCGGACACAGGAAAAGACAAAAATATAAAAATGGCAATCAGTGACAAACAACAAACCGGTATGAGTGTTACAAAACATACAGGAAGACCACTGTTTTTTTATCCATTTTCTCCAATTTACTTTTCTTTTTTCCTTTTTGTGTTACATTAATAAAGCTTTGTTGTCTTTTATCTTTCTGCTGTTTATTCACTCATCACTTCCTGTGGGTGGAGGACATTTCCCCATCAGTGACCATATGGACACTAGGGCTGCAACTAACGATTATTTTCATTGTCGATTAATC